>NC_053028.1:475196309-475212918 GCF_003073215.2 Triticum urartu
CAAGGCAAGTAACACTTTGATCATACCTCCTACTACCCAGTTTTATTGCATTAGATCAATCCTCAAACATTGCATGATTAGGATCTAATTAAATTGTGGGATGGGAAGTAGTTGAGGTAGTACCTATTACCTGTTGTATTATCAAACCTTTGGGAGTTACTTCTACGTTTGCCTATTATGCCATGCTATGCTAGTAGACGTGGATTGGGTGAGTGATATCCATGACAGATGTGAGTTTGTTAATTAATGGTTTATCTAAGGTGGCTACTTAAACACACATCTGGGTGGATTGAGGTACCTGGGTATTCCAGGATTGCCTGTTTTTCTTTATGGACCGCTACCCAGGCCCAAAGGGATCATGAGATTTTTCATACTAGAAACTTCCGTGTGCAGCCACAAGCTATTATGGGCTCTAGCATAGTTGATTAAGTCGTGCGATCTCTTACAGGGTAGACTAGCAGATGTAAGGGAAAGTAGGTGTAATGGTCTATCCATCGTAAGGTGCTAGCGCTTCTGAAAGACTATGTCTCGGTCATCCGTCTTCTCAAACACCATGTAGTGCGAGAAACCAAACGGAGGCGATCGAGTCTTGTGGGGAAAAGTGCGCAAACCTCTGCAGAGTGTATAAACTAATCATGGTTAGCCGTGTCCCCGGTTATGGACAGCTTGAGTATCTAGTACTTGGATTATCATGTGAATCTCAACATGTTACTCTAAAAATTAATTTTGTTGGGTTTTGTTTAATGATGATGCTTAATTGGGATTGAGGATGCTGTCAACCATTCTCAATGTTTAACAACTACCATGATAGTTAAATAAATTTATTCCTTTGCAGTAGGGAAAAATTGGCTTTTCGCAAAACTGTAACCATAGAGCTTTCCACCAGCCAAATATGCATATAGTATAGCTGTTTCATTCCATTACTCTCTATGTGTTACTTTGCCAGCATATTCCATGTGCTGACCCGTTTCGGGCTGCAACGTTAATGTTGCAGACTTTTCAGACGACGATTAAGGAGTTTTAGGTCATGGTTCTATACTCAGTGATGCCGTTGGAGTTGATGGACTCACTTATCTTCCAAGCCTTCCGCTGTTATAGTTATTAGATGGCCTTAAGCCATATTTATTGTAATAAGTTCTCTATTGAGACACTCGATGTAATAAGTGTGTGATTGCTACTCTGTTATAAATCCTCTGAGTACTATGTGGTGTCAGCATTACTGATTCAGGGATGATACCTGAGCACAGAGATCAGACCGTTTGAGGTCTGGTCGCTACAGAGATGGTATCAGAGCACACGCTGACTGTAGGACACGACCACCAAGCTAAAGACCTAGATCACTATTCACTCTCTTCTCTTCTGACCTCTCATCTTTTCTACTCTTTAGGATGGTGGATGCAAGGAACAAGTTCACGCAACCGGATGACGATACACCCTTTGGACGTCACTTGAAGGATGTCACTAGATACCTGAACATAGGAGTACCAAGCTTCACCGGAACCTACAACGCCACTTTACCTGAAGAAGAGCGTTGTATGATTCAAGTTCAAGTTCCAGGAAGGACGTTCATGCCAGTCACTGAGCCCATAGAGTTTTCTTTTGATGCACCAACTTGGAGTCTAGGAAAGAGCATGGCAGCTCACATCGCCATGGGACACATTGGAGAAGTCTACCGCAATGATCTCAAGGATACTATCTACCAGATTTGTGGGTGCCGAGATGAACACTGGGAGATGATCAGCACCAGGAAGGATAGATCAGTTGCAGCTTTTATCTAGGAGTTAAACCAGCACATTCGACGACAGGAGAACCAGATGTGCGCCGACATGATAGAGCTGAAGAAGGCAAGGACAAGAATCAAGGAACTAGATGAAAAACTTAAGGCTACACGTGAAGATTATGAAGAAGAAATTGAAGTATTGGTGGAGAAGAATGACGATCTGATCAAGAAGATCGGGATATTTATGGGAGGCCCTACACTAGTAGATGAAGACGAAGAACCCAAGGAGATTCGCCTGGAAGACTACATCATCATCGACGACACCGACTCGGACCTAGATGACAGCGATGATGACTATGTTGATGAAGCCGGAGCAGATATCATGGAGTCTGCAACCGAAGAATATTTCTAGTAGACCACCTCATCAGTAGTAGTAGTCCACCATGTAAATACAGTAGTCCGAGCACTTTTGCGACAGTTAGATCGATTGTATGCCCTTGTTTGAATGAATGAAGTGAATTGTTTGCTTTTGCCTCATGTGCATATGGGTAGTGTTTTCTCTTTAAACCCCCTCTATTCTAAACTCTCATCTTTTCTAAACCCTCAGATGCCTCCGAGACGTGACCCCGGATTTACCTTTCCACCGGAGCTCACCCAGTTGATCCAGTAGCAGAACACATTGATGCAGTTGCTAGTCCAGAATCAGAATCAGGGGAACAACAACAACAACCCACCACCACCACCACCTGTTGATCACTTAGCCCGTTTTCTTAGGCTGAATCCGCCGGTGTTTTCCAGTAGCACCGAGACGATAGTAGCAGATGATTGGCTCCACAAGACAGCTAGAGAGTTGACCACAGCAGGATGCACAGATGCGGAGAAGGTGAAGTTTGCCGCACATCAGCTTGAAGGACCCGCAACATCATGGTGGGAGAATTTCACAGCCACTTTCCCTGTCGACACTGTCACTTGGGACCAGTTTCAGCAGGCTTTTCGTACTGCCCATGTTTCAGCAGGAGCTATGGCCATGAAGAAGCGTGAGTTTCGCAACTTGCGCCAAGGAAGACGAACAGTTGGCCAGTATGTGGAGGACTTTAGTAAATTAGCACGTTATGCCCCAGATGACGTTGCTACGGATGCAGCTAAGCAGGAGAAGTTTCTGGAAGGACCGAATGATGAGTTGAGCATGCAGTTGATGATAGCAACCTTCAACAACTACCAGGAGTTGGTAGACCGTGCTCTTATGATTGAAGGCAAGCAGCAGCAAATTGAGAACCGCAAGAGGAAGTATGGACAAGGGAAGTACAATTCTGGAGCCCAGCAGAAGCCACGTTTTACCCCTAGATCGGGAGGACATTTTCAGCATACCCATGGAGGAGGTAGCTCGCACAATCACAACGGCACCAAGAATGGTAATGGCAATGGAGGAAGCAACGGCCAGAACCGTACCAACCCATCAACCCCAGCCAAGAAGGACCTGAGCCAAGTCACTTGCTTTAAGTGCCAGAAGACCGGACATTATGCCAATGAATGTCCTGAAGGCCAGAATGGCAATGGAAGCTCTGGGAAGAAGCCGAACCCTTTCAACAGGGGACAGGTGAACCACGTTAACGTGGAGGAGGTTGAAGAGCAACCGGATGCAGTAATCCGTAAGTTTTTGGTTAAGTCATTTACTGCACTCGTTATTTTTGATACTGGTGCATCACATTCATACATATCAAGGGGATTTGTGGATAAGTATAACCTGCCCACTAAGGTTCTTAGAACACCTATGATAGTAAGCTCACCAGGAGCGGAGTATATGGCCAGTCAAGGATGTTTTCAAGTGCCATTGAGTATAGGTAGGCATGTGTTTCCCTCGGATTTAATCATTTTGGAATCACAAGGATTGGATGTAATTATGGGTATGGATTGGCTGTCGATGTACGGAGGAAACATTGATTGCGCCAGTAAGACAATTTTGCTTACTACCCCAGAAGGGAGAAGGATCAAGTATGTATCCCGACATGTGCCAAAAGGGACTCAAGTAAATTGTTTAACAGGAGTTGTGCAGGAGGAGGTACCAGTGGTAAGGTATTTCCCTGAAGTATTTCCAGAAGAGTTGCCAGGCATGCCACCAGATAGAGATATTGAGTTTTTGATTGAGCTATTGCCATGCACAGGGCCAATATCAAAGAGACCATACAGGATGCCTGCAAAGGATTTGGTGGAGATTAAGAAGCAGATTAAGGAGTTACTGGATAAAGGTTATATTTGCCCAAGTTCTTTGCCTTGGGGATCACCAGTACTTCTAGTGGAGAAAAAGGATGGATCGTTAAGGATGGTTGTTGATTATCGAGGATTGAATGAAGTAACCATCAAGAACAAGTACCCACTACCAATGATCAATGATCTGTTTGATCGATTGCAAGGAGCTAAGGTATTTTCCAAGATCGATCTGCGATCAGGATACCACCAGTTGAAGATTCGAGAACAGGATATACCTAAGACAGCTTTTACCACCAGGTATGGGCTGTACGAGTATACCGTTATGTCATTTGGTCTGACTAACGCACCTGCCTATTTTATGAACATGATGAACACAGTGTTTATGGAGTTCTTGGATAAGTTCATCGTGGTGTTCATTGATGATATTCTGGTTTACTCGAAAAGTGAAGAAGAGCATAAGGAGCATTTGCGATTGGTACTTGAGAAGCTCAGAGAACATCAGTTGTATGCCAAGTTCAGCAAATGTGAGTGTTGGTTGAAGGAAGTAGGATTCCTCGGACATGTTATATCCGGAGAAGGTATATCAGTAGATCCCACTAAAGTTGATACCATGACCAAGTGGGAGGCACCAACAACAGTTGGAGAGATTCGGAGTTTCCTTGGACTCGCAGGATACTACCGGAGATTCATTGATAATTTCTCAAAGATTGCGAAGCCTATTACGGAGTTATTAAAGAAGGATACCAAGTTCATATGGACTGAGGAGTGTGAGGCTAGTTTCCAGGAGTTGAAGAAATGCTTGGTTACTTCACCAGTGTTGATTTTGCCAGACCATACCAAGGATTATGAGGTGTACTGTGACGCTTCACGTCGAGGACTTGGAGCAGTGCTTATGCAGGAAGGGAGAGTTGTTTCATATGCCTCAAGACAACTGAAACCTCACGAGTTGAATTATGCTACGCATGATTTGGAGTTAGCAGCCGTAGTGCATGCACTGAAGACTTGGAGACATTTCCTCATTGGAAATCATTGTGAGGTGTACACGGATCACAAGAGTTTGAAGTACATTTTCACGCAGAAGGAGTTGAACCTCAGACAAAGGAGATGGTTGGAGCTCATCAAGGATTATGATATGAGATTGCATTACCATCCCGGAAAAGCTAATGTAGTAGCTGACGCATTAAGCCGCAAAAGCCATGTCAATACACTAATGACAGGAGAAATACCAAGGGAGTTAGCCGAAAATCTTCATGAACTATGTTTGGAAATAGTTCCGAGAGGCTATGTAGCAGCATTGGAGATTCAGTCAACTTTGATGGATAGAATCAGAGAAGCTCAGAAGACTGACAAGGAGATTGCCTCTATAAAGGAGAAAATGAGCGAAGGAAAGGCTAAAGGATTTTGTGAGGATGAGCACGACACCCTATGGTTTGAAGACCGTGTTTATGTGCCCAATGACCCGGAGATCAGGAAGTTGATTCTGCAAGAGGCACACGATTCACCATATTCAATTCACCCAGGAAATACCAAGATGTATTTGGATTTGAAGGATATTTTCTGGTGGACCGGAATGAAGAAAGATATTGCGGAGTATGTAGCAGTTTGTGATGTATGTCAAAGAGTAAAGGCAGAGCATCAGAAGCCAGCAGGATTGCTACAGCCATTGCCGATACCCGAATGGAAGTGGGATAAGTTAGGCATGGATTTTATCACGGGATTACCCAGGACTCATTCAAGCTATGACTCGATTTGGGTTGTAGTTGATCGGTTGACGAAAGTAGCTCATCTCATCCCGGTAAAGACCACTTACACCAGTGCTAAGTTGGCAAAGATATACATGACCAGGATTGTATGCTTACATGGAGTTCCGAGGAGTATAGTATCAGATAGAGGAACCCAGTTTACCTTAAGGTTCTGGAATCAGTTGCACGAAACTTTGGGTACCAGGCTAGAGTTCAGCACAGCTTTTCATCCACAGACAGACGGACAGACCGAGAGAGTCAATCAGATTTTGGAGGACATGCTGAGAGCTTGTGCGCTAGATTATGGATCTAGTTGGGACGAGAATTTGCCGTATGCAGAGTTCTCTTACAACAACAGTTATCAATCTAGTTTAAAGATGGCCCCTTTCGAAGCCTTGTATGGAAGGAGGTGCAGGACACCGTTGACGATGGATGAAGTTGGAGACCGCCAGTTGTTTGGACCTGGCTTGATTAAGGAGTCTGAACAGAAGGTGAAATTGATTCGCGATAGGCTCAAGATAGCCCAGTCCAGACAGAAGAGTTATGCAGATTCTAAACGCAAGGAGACAGTTTACGAAGTTGGAGATAGAGCTTATCTTCGAGTATCCCCACTTCGGGGAACAAAGTGCTTTGGTGTTAAAGAAAAGTTAGCGCCACGATTTGTAGGACCATATCGAGTATTGGAACGTATGGGAGAAGTGGCCTACAAGTTGGAATTGCCTGAAGGATTGTTAGGAGTTCATGATGTGTTCCACGTTTCTCAGTTGAAGAAGTGCCACGCAGAGATGGCTGACATACCCTTGAGAGACACCGTGCCATTGGAAGCAATTCAGTTGGATAACGATTTGACCTATGAGGAGAAACCATTTAAGATTCTAGAGTATGCCAGTCGAGTCACCCGAAGCAAGGTTATCAAGTTTTGCAAGGTTCAATGGAGCCACCACACGAAGGATGAAGCCACCAGGGAGCGAGAGAAAGATGAACCCTAGCCGCGCCACGATCCGCGCGCCCGCCGCCGCCGCCGGAGCCGCCGCCGACCCGCCTCCCGAGGTAAAAAAAGGGGTCGCGGTTTTATTTTTTTTAGTTTCGTCTTTTTAAATAGATCGATTTTTCCGGTTTATTTATTTAGCGAGCATTCGTCCGTTCGTTCGTTCTAGCGAACGTTCGTCATTTTTCTTTTTCTCAGATTAAATCCGCGATTTTTCTGATCGCGATTCCTCATCCGATTTTCATTTTAGTATAACTTTTCGCTCGTTTATCGGAATCAGGCGATTCAAGCGCCTGGAGTTTCGTCTCGAAACCCTCTATCCGTTTAACCAACTTAAACAAGTTTTTGCCTTTGTAAAAATTTCCCTAGATCCAGAATAGTAAACGAAGCTTGTTTCTTTTGCCGTTTGACTTTCGTTGCTTCGTTTGATTTGATTCTTTTTGCAAACCGGAGTTCTTAAGTTGAACTTTCTGGTTAGATCTCTTATTTGAGTTTTACCCGTGCATTAGATGAATACTTATTGTATGCTTGTTTGTTTGTCTGCGATAGAATACCCGGAGTGCGCCGCCTGTTACTTCGAATCTCTAGGTTTCGCGGATCATCAACAAGGCAAGTAACACTTTGATCATACCTCCTACTACCCAGTTTTATTGCATTAGATCAATCCTCAAACATTGCATGATTAGGATATAATTAAATTGTGGGATGGGAAGTAGTTGAGGTAGTACCTATTACCTGTTGTATTGTCAAACCTTTGGGAGTTACTTCTATGTTTGCCTATTATGCCATGCTATGCTAGTAGACGTGGATTGGGTGAGTGATATCCATGACAGATGTGAGTTTGTTAATTAATGGTTTATCTAAGGTGGCAACTTAAACACACATCTGGGTGGATTGAGGTACCTGGGTATTCCAGGATTGCCTGTTTTTCTTTATGGACCGCCACCCAGGCCCAAAGGGATCATGAGATTTTTCATACTAGAAACTTCCGTGTGCAGCCACAAGCTATTATGGGCTCTAGCATAGTTGATTAAGTCGTGCGAACTCTTATAGGGTAGACTAGCAGATGTAGGGGAAAGTAGGTGTAACGGTCTATCCATCGTAAGGTGCTAGCGCTTCTGAAAGACTATGTCTCGGTCATCCGTCTTCTCAAACACCATGTAGTGCGAGAAACCAAACGGAGGCGATCGAGTCTTGTGGGGAAAAGTGCGCAACCTCTGCAGAGTGTATAAACTAATCATGGTTAGCCGTGTCCCCGGTTATGGATAGCTTGAGTATCTAGTACTTGGATTATCATGTGAATCTCAACATGTTACTCTAAAAATTAATTTTGTTGGGTTTTGTTTAATGATGATGCTTAATTGGGATTGAGGATGCTGTCAACCATTCTCAATGTTTAACAACTACCATGATAGTTAAATAAATTTATTCCTTTGCAGTAGGGAAAAATTGGCTTTTCGCAAAACTGTAACCATAGAGCTTTCCACCAGCCAAATATGCACATAGTATAGCTGTTTCATTCCATTACTCTCTATGTGTTACTTTGCCAGCATATTCCATGTGCTGACCCATTTCGGGCGGCAACGTTAATGTTGCAGACTTTTCAGACGACGATTAAGGAGTTTTAGGTCATGGTTCTATACTCAGTGATGCCGTTGGAGTTGATGGACTCACTTATCTTCCAAGCCTTCCGCTGTTATAGTTATTAGATGGCCTTAAGCCATATTTATTGTAATAAGTTCTCTATTGAGACACTCGATGTAATAAGTGTGTGATTGCTACTCTGTTATAAATCCTCCGAGTACTATGTGGTGTCAACATTACTGATCCAGGGATGACACCTGAGCACAGAGATCAGACTGTTTGAGGTCTGTTCACTACATCTACATGTGAAGCGGAGTATATAGTTGCTTCGGAAGCAACACAAGGAGTCTGGATGAAGGAGTTCATATCCGATCTGGGTATAATACCTAGTGCATCGGATCCAATGACTATCTTTTGTGACAACATTGGAGCTATTACCATTGCCAAGGAGCCCGGGTTTCACAAGAGAACCAAGCACATCAAGCGCCGCTTCAACTCCATTCTTAATTATGTTAAGGATGGAGACATAGAACTTTGCAAAGTACATACGGATCTGAATGTGACAAACCCATTGACTAAACCTCTTCCACAGGCAAAACATGATCAACACCAAGACTCCATGGGTGTTAGATTCATAACTATGTAAACTAGATTATTGACTCTAGTGTGCTACCTCTTGAGCATGCGTTGGTTTTCCCTTGAAGAGGAAAGGGTGATGCAGCAAAGCAGCGTAAGTATTTCCCTCAGTTTTTGAGAACCAAGGTATCAATCCAGTAGGAGACCACGCGCGAGTCACCTCGTACCTACACAAACAAATAAGAACCTCACAACCAACGCGATAAAGGGGTTGTCAATCCCTTCACGGCCACTTGCAAGAGTGAGATCTTATAGAGATAATAATAAGATAAATATTTTTGGTATTTTTATGATATAAATTGAAATTAAAGATTGCAAAACAAAATAGATTGGAAACTTGTATGAGGGAAAATAGACCCGGGGGCCATAGGTTTCACTAGTGGCTTCTCTCAAGATAGTATAAGTATTACGGTGGGTGAACAAATTACTGTCGAGCAATTGATAGAAAAGCGAATAATTATGAGAATATCTAGGTATGATCATGTATATAGGCATCACGTCCGTGACAAGTAGACCGACTCCTACCTGCATCTACTACTATTACTCCACACATCGACCGCTATCCAGCATGCATCTAGAGTATTAAGTTCATAAGAGCAGAGTAACGCTTTTAGCAAGATGACATGATGTAGAGGGATAAACTCATGCAACATGATATAAACCCCATCTTTTTATCCTCGATGGCAACAATACAATACGTGTCGTTTCCCTTTCTGTCACTAGGATCGAGCACCGCAAGATTGAACCCAAAGCTAAGCACTTCTCCCATTGCAAGAAAGATCAATCTAGTAGGCCAAACCAAACTGAAAATTCGAAGAGACTTGCAAAGATAACCAATCATACATAAAATAATTCAGAGAAGAGTCAAATATTGTTCATAGATAAACTTGATCATAAACCCACAATTCATCAGATCTCGACAAACACACCGCAAAAGAAGATTACATCGAATAGATCTCCAAGAGAATCGAGGAGAACTTTGTATTGAGATCCAAAGAGAGAGAAGAAACCATCTAGCTAATAACTATGGACCCGAAGGTCTGAGGTAAACTACTCACACATCATCGGAGGGGCCATGGAGTTGATGTAGAGGCCCTCCGTGATCAATGCCCCCTCCGACGGAGCTCCGAAAAAGGCCCCAAGATGGGATCTCTTGGGTACAGATGGTTGCGGCGGTGGAAATAGGGTTTCATGGTGCTCCTGGATGTTTTCGGGGTATGTGAATATATATAGGAGGAAGAAGTAGGTCGGTGGATCCACGAGGGGCCCACGAGGGTGGAGGGCGCCCCCCTGCCCTCGTGGCCTCCTCGCTGATTGCTTGACGTCCACTCCAAGTCCTCTTGATCACGTTTGTTCCAAAAATCACGCTCCCTATGGTTTCATCCCGTTTGGACTCCGTTTGATATTCTTTTTCTGCAAAACACTAAAATAGGCAAAAAACAGCAATTTGGGCTGGGCCTCCGGTGAATAGGTTAGTCCCAAAAATAATATAAAAGTTTATAAATAATCCCATTAAACATCCAAAACAGAATATATAATAGCATGGAGCAATCAAAAATTATAGATACATTGGAGATGTATCAAGTATCCCCAAGCTTAATTCCTGCTTGTCCTCGAGTAGGTGAATGATAAAATACAAATTTTTTGATGTGGAATGCTTCCTAACATATTTCTCAATGTAATTTTCTTTATTGTGGCATGAATGTTCATATCCGAAAGATTCAATATAAAAGTTTAATATTGACATAAAAATAATAATACTTCAAGCATACTAAGTAAGCAATCATGTCTTCTCAAAATAACATGGCCAAAGAAAGTTCATCCCTACAAAATCATATAGTTTGGTCATGCTCCATTTTCGTCACTCAAGAATGCTCTCATCATGCACAACCCCAATGACAAGTCAAGCAATTCTTTCATACTTTAGTAATCTAAAAAATCAACTTTCACGCAATACATGAGCGTGAGCCATGGATATAGCACTATGGTGGAATAGTATATAATGAAGGGGGTTATGTGGAGAATACAAGAAGGGAGAAAGTCTCACATTGATGCGGCTAATAAATGGGCTAGGGAGATGCCCATAAATTGATGTCAATGCAAGGAGTAGGGATTGCCATGCAACGGATGCACTAGAGCTATAAATGTATGAAAGCTCAACAAAAGAAACTAAGTGGGTGTGCATCCAACTTGCTTGCTCACGAAGACCTAGGGCACTTGAGGAGGCCCATTATTGGAATATACAAGCCAAGTTCTATAATGAAAAATTCCCACGGGTATGTGAAAATGACAAAATAAGAGACTTTCTATCATAAAGATCATGGTGCTACTTTGAAGCACAAGTATGGAAAAAGGATAGTAGCATTGCCCATTTTTTTATTTTTTATTTTTGGGCCTTTTTTATTTGGCCTTTTTTGGACAATGCTCTATTAATGATGATCATCACACTTCTATTTATTTACAACTCAATGATTACAACTCGATACTAGAACAAGATATGACTCTATATGAATGCCTTCGGCGGTGTACCGGGATGTGCAATGACTCATGAGTGACATGTATGAAAGAATTATGAACGGTGGCTTTGCCACAAATACGATGTCAACTACATGATCATGCAAGGCAATATGACAATGATGATGCGTGTCATAATAAATGGAATGGTGGAAAGTTGCATGGCAATATATCTCGGAATGGATATGGAGATGCCATAATAGGTAGGTATGGTGGCTGTTTTGAGGAAGATATAAGGAGGTTTATGTGTGATAGAGCATATCGTATCACGGGGTTTGGATGCACCAGCGAAGTTTGCACCAACTCTCAAGGTGAGAAAGGGCAATGCACGGTACCGAAGAGGCTAGCAATGATGGAAGGGTGAGAGTGCACATAATTCATGGACTCAACATTAGTCATAAAGAACTCACATACTTATTGCAAAAATCTACAAGTCATCAAAAACCAAGTATTACACGCATGCTCCTAGGGGGATAGATTGGTAGGAAAAGACCATTGCTCGTCCCCGACCGCCACTCATAAGGAAGACAATCAAATAACACCTCATGTTTCAAATTTGTTGCACAACGTTTACCATACGTGGATGCTACGGGACTTGCAAACTTCAACACAAGTATTTCTCAAATTCACAACTATTCAACTAGCACAACTTTGATATCACTATTTCCATATCTCAAAACAATCATCAAGTATCAAACTTTTCTTAGTATTCAATGCACTTATATGAAAGCTTTTTATTAAGCCTAAAAGCAAATTGCCATGTTCTTCTAAAGGACTCTCAAAATAATATAAGTGAAGCATGAGAGATCAATTATTTCTATAAAATGAAACCATCACCGTGCTCTAAAAGATATAAGTGAAGCACTAGAGCAAAAACTATATAGCTCAAAAGATATAAGTGAAGCACATAGAGTATTCTAATAGATTCCGATTCATGTGTGTCTCTCTCAAAAGGTGTGTACAACAAGGATGATTGTGGTAAACTAAAAATCCAAGACTCAAATCATACAAGACGCTCCAAGCAAAACACATATCATGTGGTGAATAAAAATATAGCTCCAAGTAAAGTTACAGATGAACGAAGACAAAAGAGGGGATGCCTTCCGGGGCATACCCAAGCTTAGGCTTTTTGGTGTCCTTGGATTTTACCTTGGGGTGCCTTGGGAATCCCCAAGATTAGGCTCTCGCCACTCCTTGTTCCATAATCCATCAAATCTTTACCCAAAACTTGAAAACTTCACAACACAAAACTTAACATAAAATCTCGTGAGCTCCGTCAGCGAAAGAAAACAAAACACCACTTCAAGGTACTGTAATGAACTCATTTTTTATTTATATTTGTGTTAAACCTACTGTATTCCAACTTCTCTATGGTTTATAAACTCCATTACTAGCCATAGATTCATCAAAATAAGCAAACAACACACGAAAAACAGAATCTGTCAAAAACAGAACAGTCTGTAGTAATCTGTAACTAACGCAAACTTCTGGAACCCCAACAATTCTAAAATAAATTTCTGGACGTGAAGAATTTTCTATTACTCATCTGAAAAAGAAATTAACTAAATAGAACTCTCCAATAAAAAATGGCAGCAATTCTCGTGAGCGCTAAATTTTCTGTTTTTTACAGCAAGATCAAAAAGACTTTCCCCAAGTCTTCCCAATGGTTCTACTTGGCACAAACACTAATTAAACACAAAAAACACAACCAAAACATAGGCTAGATAAATTATTTATTTATTACTAAACAGGAACAAAAATCAAGGAATAAAAATAAAATTGGGTTGCCTCCCAACAAGCGCTATCGTTTAACGCCCCTAGCTAGGCATAAAAGCGAAGATAGATCTAGGTATTGCTATCTTTGGTAGGAAATTATTCAATAAGACACCTATAACTCCTAGGAGTTTCTTTCTTTTTATTAATTATCAAACTCCTAGGCACGAAATCGAGAAAATCATTTGTAGCATAAGTTTCCTTAAGGATAATGAGAAAGTTGGGGTGAACACTTATGGATTTGAGGTCCGCATTTCCCTTACTAGAAGTTTCACCCTTATTTTTAGGAACATACATCAATTTGGCAATCTTAGCATTAGGAAGAGTGTTTTTAACGGAAGAAAAGGCAGACCCTAGGTTGGTAATAATATCCTCAATTTTATCAATTCTAGTGGAATCTTGATCTATCTTTTCATTAACCATAGGTCCCTTTTCTTTAAAAAATTTAAGAGCAACTCCTACCTTAGATCCGTATTGGGTAATTTGGTTATGGATCTTTCTATCCAAATTTTCAATTAACTCTACAGTGGCAACTTTATTTTCAATAATTTCAAGCCGTTGCATCACATGTTCCAAAGTTAAAATAGTTCCATTAACCAAAAGAGGTGGTGGGCCAAACAAATCTATCATAGCATTATAAGAATCAAAAGTATGGCTACCCAAGAAATTTCCTTCGGTAATGGTATCAAGAATATATCTATTCCAAGGAGTGATGCCTACATAAAAATTGCGAAGAAGAATGGAAGTATATTGCTTCCTAGTAGATCTATTTTGCGCATTGCAAATTCTGTACCAAGCATCTTTTAGATTTTCTCCCTCCCTTTGTTTAAAATTAAGAACTCCATTCTCGGGAGACAAAGGAGTAGATAAAGGACTAGCCATAATGACGAAGCAAGCAAAAAAGAAGCGAACGGAAAGAGAGGGCGAAAGGAAAGATGGCAAATAAAACGGCAAGGGTGAAGTGGGGGAGAGGAAAACAAGAGGCAAATGGCAAATAATGTAATGCGAAGGGTAAGAGTTGTGATGGGTACTTGATATGTCTTGACTTGGCGTAGATCTCCCCGACAACGACACTAGATATCCTTATTGCTACCTCTTGAGCATGCGTTGGTTTTCCCTTGAAGAGGAAAGGGTGATGCAGCAAAGCAGCGTAAGTATTTCCCTCACTTTTTGAGAACCAAGGTATCAATCCAGTAGGAGACCACGCGCGAGTCACCTCGTACCTACACAAACAAATAAGAACATCGCAACCAACGCGATAAAGGGGTTGTCAATCCCTCACGGCCACTTTCAAGAGTGAGATCTGATAGAGATAATAATAATAAGATAAATATTTTTGGTACTTTTATGATATAGATTGAAATTAAAGATTGCAAAACAAAATAGATTGGAAACTTGTATGAGGGAAAATAGACCCGGGGGCCATAGGTTTCACTAGTGGCTTCTCTCAAGATAGTATAAGTATTACGGTGGGTGAACAAATTACTGTCGAGCAATTGATAGAAAAGCAAATAATTATGAGAATATCTAGGTATGATCATGTATATAGGTATCACGTCCGTGACAAGTAGACCGACTCCTACCTACATCTACTACTATTACTCCACACATCGACTGCTATCCAACATGCATCTAGAGTATTAAGTTCATAAGAGCAGAGTAACGCTTTTAGCAAGATGACATGATGTAGAGGGATAAACTCATGCAACATGATATAAACCCCATCTTTTTATCCTCGATGGCAACAATACAATACGTGTCGTTTCCCTTTCTGTCACTCGGATCGAGCACCGCAAGATTGAACCCAAAGCTAAGCACTTCTCCCATTGCAAGAAAGATCAATCTAGTAGGCCAAACCAAACTAAAAATTCGAAGAGACTTGCAAATATAACCAATCATACATAAAAGAATTCAGATAAGATTCAAATATTGTTCATAGATAAACTTGATCATAAACCCACAATTCATCGGATCTCGACAAACACACCACAAAAGAAGATTACATCGAATAGATCTCCAAGGGAATCAAGGAGAACTTTGTATTGAGATCCAAAGAGAGAGAAGAAGCCATCTAGATAATAACTATGGACCCGAAGGTCTGAGGTAAACTACTCACACATCATCGGAGGGGCCATGGAGTTGATGTAGAGGCCCTCCATGATCAATGCCCCCTCCGGTGGAGCTCCGGAAAAGGCCCCAAGATGGGATCTCTGGGTACAGATGGTTGTGGCGGTGGAAATAGGGTTTCATGGTGCTCCTAGATGTTTTCGGGGTATGTGAATATATATAGGAGGAAGAAGTAGGTCGGTGGAGCCACGAGGGGCCCACGATGGTGGATGGCATGCCCAGGGGGGTTGGCGCGCCCCCTGCCTCGTGGCCTCCTCGTTGATTGCTTGACGTCCACTCCAAGTCCTCTGGATCACGTTTGTTCCAAAAATTACGCTCCCGAAGGTTTCATTCTGTTTGGACTCCGTTTGATATTCTTTTTCTATGAAACACTGAAATAGGCAAAAAAACAACAATTTGGGCTGGGCTCTGGTTAATAGGTTAGTCCCAAAAATAATATAAAAGTGTATAAATAAGCCCATAAACATCCAAAACATAATATATAATAGCCTGGAGCAATCAAAAATTATAGATACGTTGAAGACGTATCATAGTGCAAGTGGGAGACTGTGGGAAATATGCCCTAGAGGCAATGATAAATTGGTTATTATCATATTGTTTATTTTTCATGCTAGAATTTTATTGACCGGAAACTTAAATACATGTGTGAATACATAAACAAATACTATGTCCCTACTGAGCCTCTACTAGACTAGCTCGTTGATCCAAGATGGTTAAGGTTTCCTAACCATAGGCATGAGTTCTCATTTGATAACAGGATCACATCATTAGGAGAATGATGTGATGGACAAGACTCATCCGTTAGCATAGCATATGATCATTCAGTTTTTGCTACTGCTTTCTTAATGTCAAATACATATTCCTTCGACCATGAGATCATGCAACTGCCGGATACTGGAGGAATACCTTGTGTGCTATCAAACACCACTTCATAACTGGGTGATCATAAAGGTGCTCTGCACGTAACTCTGAAGGTGTCTGTTGAGTTGGCTTGAATCGAGATTGGGATTTGTCACTCTGTATGACGGAGAGGTATCTCTAGGACCTCTCGGTAATACAGCATCACAGGAAGCTTGCAAGCAAAGTGACTAAGGATTTAGTTACAAGATGATGTATTACAGAATGAGTAAAGAGACTTGCTGGTAACGAGATTGAACTAGGTATGGAGATACCAACGATCGAATCTCGGGTAAGTAACATACCGATAGACAAAGGGGACTACATATGTTTTCATAAAGGTTCGACCGATAAAGATCTTCATAGAATATGTAGGAACCAATATGGGCATCCAAGTCCCGCTATTGGTTATTGACCGGA
>NC_053028.1:475213918-475301170 GCF_003073215.2 Triticum urartu
GCGAGCATCTAGCAAAGCAAAGATAGTAGTGATTTCGAGGGTATGATCATCTTGCCTGCACAGTTGTCAGAGTTGACTGGATCCTCAAAAGCAAACTCAACGGGCTCCTCGTTAGTGAACTCGTCTCCCGGCTCTACCCAAACAAGACAAACAAGCAACAAGGACACAATCGACCACGTGCAAGGATCAAACAATATGAAGCAAAGATGGTATGCTATGCGGGATGCGATATGGGATGCATATGCAAGATTTGACAAGGAATGAATGAACCTGGCCTCAACTTCGGAATCCTAGTGTGCCACTGGAAAGATGAGATGAAATCGCTTGAAAACGATATAAAGAACACCGGAATCGGAGTTACGGTTTGGAAATGGCAAGCAATTCAAATATGGCACCGGTCTGCGATATACAGCAAGTAGCCATCTAAATGCAACAAGAAGAACATGCTAAAGCACCCAAACATGGCATAAAAATACATGGCAGGGATCCATTCATGATGATTAACAAAAGACTAGCACTGAGATACGCCCAATTCATCAAATAACAGGTTCAAACAAGCATGGCAAAAATGCATTTGGTAAACATATTTCAGACAGTGAAATTAACACTTGTCTGGAGTTTCAGATCAGATAGCACACTTTGGAGCATGGAAACTATATGCTACAGGACCTGAACAAGGCAAAGTAAAGCATGGCATGGAGCTACTCAAAGAGCTTTAAAAAAGTCCCTTAGTGACCTTGAGCCAAAAGGGATCAGAAAATACATTTGCAAGCATGTGAACATGGCAAAAACATAATCAGTTCTCAGACTTAGTGAAAACTGGAGCATGCTGAAACAGATACGAAGTAGGCATGTTTACGAGCTCGATGCACTCACTACAGAGCAAGCCATGGCAATGTAAGCATACACCCATCAAGAATACACAAAATACAAGCTAGGAATGGCAAGAACAAAAACATAGCATGCACGGATCAACTACAACATCCTCGGCAAAATCGCTAACAAGTAGACAATCTTCCCAGATTCACAAAATGACAAAAGTAGAGCCCGATTGACTCAAGCTAGGGTGCTCCATAATTGCAAACAAAGACATGGATGGATAGAGAAATACAAGATTAACAAAACATCCTTACTGATCATCCTCAAAAGAGGCACGGATCACTAGGAAACAACATGAACATATGGCATATTGAGATAAACAGCTCAAGGACTTGGTGGAAATGCCAAGTCCCTGAAATCAGCATTAACGAATGCACCACTTTGCAAGCTTGTGCTAGTTACCACACACATCAAAAAATACATGGGTTGCACCTTTGGATAGATGGCAAAACATATAACAAAACTCATGTAGAGCTTAGGGGCATATCATGCACACATTAATCATGGCAAAAATGACAAATATCTAATTGGAGCAGCAGATCTGACAATTATCTCAAATATCATTCTTCCAACAGCATTTCGGGCATCAGGATGAACTCAAATGAAAATGATGCAATGAATTGAAATGATGTGCTCTCTGAGAGGAACATTTTGATATGCTATATGCCCAAAACGGAGCTACAGATGCAAAGTTACGATGCGATGAACATAGCCAAAATAATTAGGGTTTCGGGCAAAAAGTCAACCCGAGACGAATCTCAGATCTAGATCCGGCCGGCGCGCTTTACGAGGATCGCCGGAAATCACGCCGGAGACAGAGGAGGCCGGCCGTAGAGGTACTTGGGCGTGGAGGAGGAGGCCGGAGAGAGGCCGGGCGGCGGCGTGGCCGGCGGAGGAGCTCGCGGGACGAGGCGGCGCGCCGGCGACGGCTTGCGGCGCTGGGCGGCATTGTCGGTGCACCGGCCGGCGTGGCGAGGCGATGGCCAGCGCGGGCGAGGTCGCCGCGCGGGAGGAAGACGAGGCAGGCGGCGGCCCGGCGCTCGGGGTCGCTCCGGGCCGGGAGGGCCCCGCCTGGGCCCCAGCGGGCCGGCGCGGCGATGTGGGTCGCCGCGGGCAGCGGCGGACTGGGCGGTGACACATGGCGTCGGCGGGCGGGCCGGACACGTCCGTCGGCGGCGGATGGAATGGATCTAGGGTTAGGGGAGAGTGGAACCGCGAATTTCGGAGGGTGGTCTTTATATAGAGGTAGAGGGAGCTAGGAGTGTCCAAATGAGGTGCGGTTTTCGGCCACGCGATCGTGATCGAACGCTCTAGATGATGGAGAGGGTTTTGGTGGGTTTTGGGCCAACTTGGAGGGGTGTTGGGCTGCAACACACACAAGGCCTTTTCGGTCCCTCGGTTAACCGTTTGAGCATCAAACGAAGTCCAAATGGTACGAAACTTGACAGGCGGTCTACCGGTAGTAAACCAAGGCCGCTTGGCAAGTCTCGGTCCAATCCAGAAATGTTTAATCCCCACACACGAAAGAAAGGTAGAAATGACCACCGGAGGAGAACGGAGCGCCGGAATGCAAAACGAACAACGGGGAAAATGCTCGAATGCCTGAGATGGACACGTATGCAAATGCAATGCACATGATGACATGATATGAGACGCATGACAATGATAACAACACACGGAGACAAAAACCCGAACCCGAGAAAATAAAATAACTTAAGGCCGGAAACGACAAGAGTTGGAGGACATATTAGGTAAATCATATCCGGGGTGTTACACCGCCGCCTAGTGACTCTCACTTGGGTTGGCCTGGTATCTTCTTGTTAAGCTTATTGCAAATGCAACATCAGGCCGAGTACACATCATGGCATACATGATGGATCCAATTGCTAAGGCATACGGAATCCTACTCATCCTACTTCACTCATCAGATGTCGAAGGACTTTGAGTCTCACTTAGCCTATACCATGTGAGAGTGGCAAGAACCCTTTATTGGCCTCACTCAAGTTGAACGGCTTCAACACTTTATCTATGTACGTGCTCTGGCTTAAGCCAGGTAGCCTCCTCGACTCAATAGATCTTGATGCCTAAAATGTAAACTGCTTCACCAAAAACTTGCCATTAAATGATTACTTGACTGAGTTCAACATCAAATCATCATTTCTAATCAACAATATGTCATCCACATACAAGATCAAAAACACTATAGAGCTCCCACTTAACTACTTGTATAAACAAGTTTCCTCTTTGCTTTTGATGAAACCGAGACCAATGACGACCTCACCAAAACAAATATTCTAGCTCCGAGATACTTGCCTCAACCCAGAAATGGATCTCTTGAGCTAGCACACCTTACTAGTTCTAGTCGGATCGACAAAACCCTCGGGGTTGTATCATATACACGTCCTCAGTTAAATTTCCATGAAGGAAAGCCATTTTGACATCCATCTGCCATATCTCGTAATTAAAATATGCAGCTATAGCTAGTACGATCCTCACTGACTTTGGCATCGCTACCGGTGAGTAAGTCTCGTCGTAGTCAATTCCTTGAACTTGTCCATAACTTTAGGGACAAGCCAAGCTTTGTGGATCTGAACATTTCCATCCACATCGTTTTTCTTCTTAAAGAATTGCAACCAATGGCTATTATGCCAGGCAGTGGATCAACCAAGTCCCAAACTTGATTCTCATCCATGGACTTTAACTCAGATCTCATGGCCTCTAGCCATGCCTCGGAATCTGGGCTCACCATCGCTTCCGCATACGTGGCCGGCTCATCGGTTTCTAGCAACAATACATCATGCACTTTGCGCAATCTTTCCGACCTCCGTGGTTCCACTGCCGCTTCCACTATGGGTTCCCTGACTGACTCTGGTATGATCTCATCACCAGCCGAGCCGTTCCCGAGTGGTCTTCGAATTTCTTCGAGTTAGACCGTCCTTCCACTGGCCTCCTGACTGAGAAACTCTTTCTCAAGGAAACCCCCGTTCCGGGCAACAAACACTTTGTTCTCTTCATAGTTGTAGAAGCTATATCCCAAGGTTTCCCTCAGATATCCCATGAATATGCATTTATCCCACGTGGGTGTAAGCTTGTCTGACATAAGTCGTTTAACAAATGCTTCGCAACCCCAAATCTTTAGAAAAGACAAACTGGGACTCTTCCCGGTCCTCATCTCATGTGGTGTCTTGTCTATGGATTTTGATTCTACTCTGTTAAGTGTGAAAGCTACAGTTTCTAGAGCTCCCCAGAATGACAAGGGTAAATACGATTTGCTCAGCATAGACCGGACCATGTCCAACAAGGTCCTATTCCTCTGTTCCGACACACCATTTCTCTGTGGCGTACTAGGAGGTGTGAGCTGAGGTACTATACCTCGGCTTTTAGATGATAATCAAACTCCTGGCTCATGTACTCACCTCCATGATCTGATCGTAGAAGTTTTATAATCTTTGCATGCTAATTATCAACCTCATTTTGAAACTCTTTGAACTTTTCAAAAGTTTCTGACTTGTGCCTCATCAAATAGATATATCCATAACTACTCAAGTCATCGGTAAAAGTCATGAAGTACTGATAGCCACCTCTTGCAGTTGTGCTCATTGGACCACAAACATCACTATGTATAAGTTCCAACAGCTTGGACGCTCTCTTGCAACTCTTTGCAAAAGGAGACTTAATCATGTTGCGGAGTAAGCATGATTTGCATGCCTCGAACAACCCAAGGTCGGACGAAGTTAGGAGCCCATCATCATGGAGCTTCTTCATGTGTTTCATACTAATGTGTCCAGGCTGAAAATGCCAGAAGTATGTCGGATTTATCTCATTAGGCTTATGCCTCTTGACATTCACGTTATAGACCGGTTCCTGTCCCAGATTTAATATAAAAATCCCATCAGCAATGGGTGCATAGCCATGGAACATTCCATTCAAATAAAACGAACAACCATTGTCCTATAAATTGAATTCATAACCCTAACTCATCAAGCATGAGGAAGAAATAATGTTCTGACTAAGTGCAGGAATGTAATAACAATTATTCAATTCCAAAAAAATCCAGAAGGAAGTTCGAGTTGCATCGTGCCGACCTCCAACGCATCAACTCTTGCTCTGTTGCCAATCCTGATGTAAATATCCCCTTGTGCCACACGCCTAGTTATTACTAGCCCCTGCATTGAGTTGCAAATATGAACAACCGATCCGGTATCAAATACCCAAGAGCTACTATGTATGTCAGCAAGGTAAATTTCTACAACATATGTAACAAGTGTACCTTTGTCTGAAGCAAGATTTCCGGCCTTCTTACCATGCTCAGCAAGCCACTTGCTATAGTTCTTCTTCAAGTGACAAGTTTCCTTGCAATGATAGCAAATGGTATTCGAGTTCGGTCCTAACTTCGGTGCAGTGACGGAGGTTACCATCTATGTGCCCTTTGCCTTAGCCTTCTTCTTGGACCAACTCTTCTTGAACTTGCCCGAGTTCTGCACCATCAACACTTGATGCGCGCCTTTCTTCATATCCTGCTCTGCGACCTTATCCCCTGCAATTAGCGAGCTTTTTATCCATGTCGTGCATATGATAGTTCGAGATGAACGTCCCATAGATAGGCGGAAGAGAACCCAGCACTGCATCAGTAGCCAGCTCATCCAAGAGCGGGAAGCCCAACCGATCCAAAGCTTGCACGTATCTTATCATCTTGATAACATGCGGGCTCAGGGCATCACCTTCCTTCAGCTTAAAATCCATCAAGGATCGCCATACATTAAACCTTTGGGTCCTAGGCTGCTCCTGAAACATGCTCTTGAGACTCTCGATCATATCGAAAGCCCCAACATCTTCGAAATGTTGTTGCAAATCAGGCTCCATACAAGCCATCATGAGGCAGCTGATCTCGTTTGATTCATCAATGAGTTTCTGGTAGGCATTCATGGTTGTGGCATTAGCATTATTGGCAGGTTCCTCTGGAAGTGGATCCTCTAGAACATGTTCCTTTTGTCATGCTTGAGGACAATTCTCAAATTTCTATACCAGGTGGTAACGTTTGTTCCATTCAGTTTATCCTTTTCCAGAATTGATTTCAATGCAAAGTTGGATTGAGTAGGTGGTGCCATTGATCTAGAATGGAAAAATATGCAATCACTAAGCAATGTGTTTATCTAGAGTAATTCAAGCCTTAGATAGAAATACTCCCACTAAAGTAGGCATCCTTCCGAAAGTCTTAGTGATTCAGGATCCGACTAGCGCATACGACTAGTGAGCTTTAGAATCACTGCTAGCTAACATGACTATCCGGTAAGCAACTCTTTGCTAATCGTATCTCTATACGACTCATGTCGGTCAGGTAGGTATCTCATACCCTGGCGCCCGATCTCCTTTGCCACATGGCCCAAAACTGTTTTGATAGCCTTGTCAAGTTAACCTGATGCAGTGCATGTCTGCGTCCAACATGAACCCTTCAATTCAAGGACACCTAGCAGCACCCTAATTTTATGAGCCAACTACTAGATGTACTTGACGTGCGAAGGTGCAACATCTGGGATGGCAATTTGCTTGATATTAACGAGGGATCTTTCTAGCATATTAACATGCATAGAAAACAAGAAGCATAACAATCACAAATAAACATATATTGTGAAATAGTATGGCTCCTTCATGGATGTTCTTCCATGTCGGCTCCGATTTCGATGACCAGCTAGGAACTCCATCTTGTTCATTATGCCATGATGCCAAGCCACCAAGTTGATCTCTATCTTTCAACTACTACAACTAGTAATGAATTTTACAGAGAATCACAAGTCGACACACAGGTCATTATACATTATATGACAGCACTTTGGCTCCTGCGGGTGGAAAATCATGACACGCATGCCATGTATAATTTACACACATGCAGCACATACACATGAGCCATACTATTCACATCAAACCCTGCAAAAATAAAATTTATGCATAGAATCACATTCTACCGGTTTGAGTGATCATGTATGAAATACAAGGCGCTACGCACACGACGGTCCTGCTAACCGGTTAGCGAGCGGGGTTCAAAGGGGCTGCGCCCGATGTTTTCGGAAATCACATATCCCATTTGTACTCCGATCATGCTGAATTTTTCAATCTAACGGATCTGATCGATCATTGCGGATCCGATTTGGATTTACTTTTCACTATTAACCCCGATGGCGGATACCGACCGGTAGGTGTAGGTTGTGTCACGACCTCATCTATTCCGATCATCAGACAACATAGCCACACTGATCCCCATGTGCAGTTGATCTCATCAATGGTGCACATAGCCGATTTCATAAAGGATAATAGATCTCAACGGCAGCCTCCACATATCTAATATGCATAGGATCTGAATCCAAATCCTATAGCAGAGGCTCTGATACCACTATTGGGTTCTACGGTAGGGTGCATCGACTAAAAATAAAAAAAATCATACGTGCAGAACAACCAAGAACATTATATGGGAGATGGATCACAGGTCGTTACCACTAGACGCGCAGTGTCGTGGAGCGGAAGTAGAGTTGGGGCAGCTCATCCAGAGTCGTCTCCTCGTCCAATCTCCCTCGAACAGCCGGTCGTCAGATCCCATGCATGTGCTGGTATTCTGGTGCAACGCAAGTGCACCGCCTCTAGTAGTATTTGTGCATGTAGGAGGGACAACATGCAGCGGACTGCTAGGTCCAATCACATAGTCGGTGGCGAATGGAGGTGGCTATTCGCAACACATGCAAAACCTAGTGGCAACACCGAAGCGGTCAACCGAATGAGTGTACCGCACCTCCACTTTATATGGGCATCCATCATGGGCTCAACACTTGGGCCTCACACGGATCCTAAACCCCAAAGTCTACTTGGCCTATATCCGGGTCCGAGTATGACCACACCTGACTCATGGAGTCAGATCCGACCTCACATGTTTCTTCCCTTAAGCGCGCGATCCCTTAGGTTCTTGTTTACTTGGTCGCGAGTCAGATCACATCTGACTCGACTAGTTGATGGCGGCCTCTAGCAAACCGTGCCGACTCCAAGTGTCCGATGAAGCTAGTTAGGCGAACATGTACATCACACTTTTGTTCCCTTTGCCATACGATATATGTTGTCGGGCTCAAGGCGAGTTTTTCATCCTTGTGCTAGCACAACCTCTTTCTTGTTCCAGTGATGCCGACCACAAATCGGATTATCTCATAATCCATGTCTCATGGCCATACTTATCTTGGGGAGATCACACGAGGGGCCCAGAGTATATCTCTCCTGATAGGAGGTGCAAATCCCATCTTTCCCAACCATGTCTCACAAGATGGGTCTAGACAAGCTCGAAACCTACCTTTATAACTACCCAGTCACAGAGTAGCATTTGGTTGGCCCAAAGCAAGTCTATCACCATCCCGAGTACATGCGCCAGCTCGGGTCTTAGGACATAGAACGTATGTTGTACTAGAAACTCACACATGACATATCACTCTGTCTCATTGTTGGGTCTGTCCGACTCAGACCTTATCTCGACTCGGGTCTGACTATGTCAAATCTGACCAGATCCTTCCGAGTCCATGTTATCCCATTAGCATCCAATGCTCCATGGCTAGTGAGACCAAGCCATCGACCGTCTCATATTGCTAGTCTAGTCGGTTGCGCGTCAAAACAACCCTTTCGACTAGGGACCTTTTAGGATAGTCATCAGACAGTGCATTGTCCCACAAACAAGTCACATACTTGTTGACACACATCATTTATAACATCCAAGGACTATCTTTATTCATAAACACATAGGAAATATCATCATACATGATTGCCTCTAGGGCATATCTCCAACACATCATCATTAGCTTCCTCCCTTGTTCGTGTAGGCATCACGGGAGCTACTTTTTGTGATGTGCTACTCTCCAATTCGAGATAAGGTACAATTACCTCTTCAAGTTCTACTTTCCTCCCACTCACTTCTTTCGAGAGAAACTCCTTCTTTATAAAGGACCCATTCTTGGCAACAAAGATCTTGCCCTCGGAGCTATGATAGAAGGTATACCCAATGGTCTCTTTAGGGTATCCTATGAAGACTCACTTCTCCACTTTGGGTTTGACCATATCAGGTTGAAGCCACTTGACATAAGTGTCGCATCCCCAAACTTTAAGAAACGATAGTTTAGGTTTCTTGCCAAACCATAATTCATATGGTGTTGTCCCAATGGACTTAGACGGTGCCCTATTTAAAGTGAATGCAGTTGTCTCTAATGCATAACCCCAAAATGATAGTGGAAAAGTGGTAAGAGACATCATAGCACACACCATATCTCATAAAGTATGATTATGACATTCAGACACACCATTACGCTGCGGTGTTCGAGGTGGCATGAGCTGTGAAACAATTCCACACTGTCTTAAATGCATACCAAACTTGTAACTCAAATATTCACCTCCACGATCAGATCGTAGAAATTTAATTTTTCTTGTTACGATGATTCTTTACTTCACTGTAAAACTCCTTGAACTTTTCAAATGTTTTAGACTTGCGTTTCATTAAGTAAATATACTCATATCTACTCAAATCATCTGTGAAGGTAAGAAAATAATGATATCCACCGCATGCTTCAACACTCATTGGATCGCATACATCAGTATGTATTATTTCCAACAAGTCACTAGCCCGCTCCATTGTTCCAGAAAATAGGGTTTTAGTCATATTGACCATAAGGCATGGTTCACATGTATCGAATGATTCAGGATCAAGTGATTCCAAAAGTCCACCGACATGGAGTTTCTTCACGCGCTTTACACCAATATGACCTAAGCGGTAGTGCCACAAGTATGTGGTACTATCATCATTAACTTTGCATCTTTTGGCATCAATATTATGAACATGTGTATCATTACGATCGAGATTAAACAAGAATAAACCGTTCACAAGGGGTACATGACCATAAAAGATATTATCCATATGAACAGAACAACCATTATTCCCTGACTTAAATGAATAACCATCTCGCAATAGACAAGATCCAGATATAATGTTCATGCTCAACACAGGCACCAAATAACAATTATTTAGGTTCATAACTAATCCTGAAGGTAAACGTAGAGGGAGCATGCCGACGATAATCACATCAACCTTTGAACCATTTTCGACGTGCATCATCACCTTGTCCTTTGCTAGTCTTTGTTTATTCTGCATCTCCTATTTTGATTTACAAATATTAGCAACCGGACCATTATGAAATACCCAGGCGCTACTACGAGCAATAGTAAGGTACACATCAATAACATGTATATCAAATATACCTTTGTTGGCGTTGTCGGCCTTCTTATCTACCAAGTACTTGGGAAGTTCCGCTTCCAGTTGCCATTCCCCTTGCAATAGAAGCACTTAGTCTCAGCTTTGGGTCCAGCCTTGGGTTTCTTCACGGGAGCGGCAACTAGTTTGCCAATCTTCTAAAAGTTCCCTTTCTTTCGCTTGCCTTTCTTATTGAAAATAGTGGTCTTGTTGACCATCAACACTTGATGCTCTTTCTTGATTTCTACCTCCGCGGCCTTAAGCATCGCGAATAGCCCAGGGATCTTTTTCTCCATCCCTTGCATATTATAGTTTGTCACAAAGCCCTTGTAGCTTGGTGGCAGTGACTAAAGAACTCTATGAATCGCTATTTCTTTCGGAAGATTAACTCCCAACTGATTCAAGCAGTTGTAGTACCCAGAAATTCTGAGTGCGTGCTCACTAATGGAGCTATTCACCTCCATCATGCTGCTAAAGAACTTGTTGGAGGTCTCATACCTCTCAACACGGGCATGAGCCTGAAATATCAATTTCAGCTCCTCAATCATCTCATATGCTCTGTGGTGCTCAATATGTCTTTGGAGCCCCGGTTCTAAGCCGTAAAGCATGGCGCATTGAACCATCAAGTAGTCATCAGAATGTGCCTACCAAACATTCATAACATATCCAGGCGAGCCTTGACGGGTTGAATCACCAAGCGGTGCATTAAGGACATAAGACTTCTGTGCAGCAGTGAGGATAATCCTCAAATGATGGACATAGTCCGCATAGTTCCTTCCACCATCTTTCAAGTTTTTTTCTCTAGGAATGCATTAAAATTACAGGGCAGCTACAACGCGAGCCATTGATCTACAACATAATTTTGCAAAGATAGTAAGACAAAGTTCATGAAAATTGGTTCAATAAATCATATTACTAATGAACTCCCACTTAAATCAACATACCTCTAGTTGTCTAAGAGTTACATGATCCAAATCAACCAACGCATGTCCGATCATCGTGTGGGATGGAGTGGTCATCAATGGTGAACATCTCCATGTTGATCATATCTACTATATGACTCATGAACCTTTTGTTTCTTCATGTTCCGAGGCCATGATTGTACATATTAGGTTCGTCAAGTTTAACCCAAGTATTTCGCATGTGTAAAACTGGCTTACACCCATTGTATGTGAACGTAGAGTCCATCACACCCGATCATCATGAGGTGCTTCGAAACGACGAACTTTCGCAATGGTGCATACTTAGGGAGAACACTTTTATCTTGAGATTGAGTGAAGGGATCATCTTATAATGCTACCATCGTCCTAAGAAAAATAAGATACATAAAAATATAAACATAACATGCAATCAATATATGTGACATGATATGGCCATTATTATCTCGTGCTTTTGATCTCTATCTCCAAAGCACCGGCATGATCTCCATATTCACTGGCATGACACCATGATCTCCATCATCATCGTGTCGTCACGTGGTTGTCTCGCCAACTATTGCTTGTAAAACTATTACTAACGCATAGTGATAAAGTAAAGCAATTACATGGTGTTATTAGTTGACACGTAGGTCATAAAATAAATTAAAGACTACCATATGGCTCCTACCGGTTTCCATACTCATTGACATGCAAGTCGAGAACCTGTTACAAAACATGATCATCTCATACATTAACATATATCACATCATGTCTTGGCCATACCACATCACAACATGCCCTGCATAAACAAGTTAGATGTCCTCTACTTTGTTGTTGCAATTTTTACCTGGCTGCTAGGGAAAACTATAAGAACCGTTATTATATACGCAAAACCACAATGGTGATATTCAAGTTGCCTTTTAACGTTATACAAGGACTGCCTATGTCAAATCCAATTCAACTAAAGTGGGAGAGACAGACACCCGCAAAGCCACTTGTATGCAATACAAGTTGAATGTCAGTCATTGGAACCGGTCTCATGTGCGAGGACATGTAAGGTTGGTCCGAGTCACTTCATCTGAATGAAATATGCCCTAGAGGAAATAATAAATTATTATTTATTTCCTTATTTCATGATAAATGTTTATTATTCATGCTAGAATTGTATTAAGTGGAAACATAATACATGTGTGAATACATAGACAAACATAGTGTCACTAGTATGCCGCTACTTGACTAGCTCGTTGAATCAATGATGGTTATGTTTCCTAACCATAAACATCAGTTGTCATTTGATTAATGGGATCACATCATTAGAGAATGATGTGATTGACTTGACCCATCCGTTAGCTTAGCACGATGATCGTTTAGTTTGTTGCTATTGCTTTCTTCATGACTTATACCTGTTCCTATGACTATGAGATTATGCAACTCTAGTTTACCGAAGGAACACTTTGTGTGCTACCAAATGTCACAACGTAACTGGGTGATTATAAAGGTGCTCTACAGGTGTCTCCGAAGGTAATTGTTGAATTGGTGTATTTCGAGATTAGGATTTGTCACTTCGATTGTCGGAGAGGTATCTCCGGGCCCACTCGGTAATGCACATCACTATAAGCCTTGTAAGCATTGTAACTAATGAGTTAGTTGTGGGATGATGTATTACGAAACGAGTAAAGAGACTTGCCGGTAACGAGATTGAACTAGGTATTGAGATACCGACGATCGAATCTCAGGCAAGTAACATACCGATGACAAAGGGAACAACATATGTTGTTATGCAGTTTGACCGATAAAGATCTTCGTAGAATATGTGGGAGCCAATATGAGCATCCAGGTTTCGCTATTGGTTATTAACCAGAGACGTGTCTCGGTCATGTCTACATAGTTCTCGAACATGTAGGGTCCGCACGCTTAAAGTTTGATGACGGTTATATTATGAGTTTATGTGATTTGATGTACCGAAGGTAGTTCGGAGTCCCGGATGAGATCAGGGACATGACGAGGAGTCTCAAAATGGTCGAGACGTAAAGATCGATATATTGGACGACTATATTCGGACATCGGAAAGTTTACGAGTGATTCGGGTATTTTCAGAGTACCGAGGAGTTACGGGAATTCACCAGGAGAAGTATTGGGCCTTATTGGGCCATACGGGAATAGAGGAGAGGTCAAAAGGAAGGTGGCGCGCGCCCCCCTCTCGTCCGAATTGGACAAGGGGTGCGGCCCCTTTTCCATCTTCCTCTCCCCCTCTTTCTTTCTCTCCTACTCCGGAAAGGAAAGGGGAATCCTACTACGACTTGGGAGTCCTAGTAGGACTCCCCACACTTGGCGCGCCCCCTCTAGGGCTGGCCTCTCCCTCCCTCCTTTATATATGGGGCAGGGGGCACCTCCAGACACAACAATTGATCTCTTGGATCTTTTAGCCGTGTGCGGTGCCCCTCTCCACCATAGTCCACCTCGATAATAGTGTAGCGGTGTTTAGGCGAAGCCCTGCGATAGTAGAACATCAACATCGTCACCATGCCATCGTGCTGACGGAACTCTCCCTCAAAGCTCAGCTGGATCGGAGTTCGAGGGACGTCATCGAGTTGAACGTGTGCAGAACTCGGAGGTGCCGTGCATTCGGTACTTGATCGGTCGGATCGTGAAGACGTACGACTACATCAACCGCGTTGTGCTAACGCTTCCCCTTTCGGTCTACGAGGGTACATGGACACACTCTCCCGTCTCGTTTCTATGCATCACCATGATCTTGCGTGTGCGTAAGAAATTTTTGAAATTACTACGTTCCCCAACATCATCCCACAATACCGACGAATAAAAATAAGACAAGGGAGGTAAAAAATCTGAACATCAACGCCCACAACTTGTTTGTGTTCTACTCGTGCATATCATCTACGCATAGACCTAGCTTCGATACCACTGAGAGAACGTTGCATGAAAATCAAAAAAATTCCTACGGAACACCCAAGATCTAATCCAAGAGATGCATAGCAATGAGATGGGAGTGTGTCTACATACCCTTGTAGACCGAAAGTAGAAGAATATATAACGCGGTTGATGTAGTCATACTCTTCACGATCCAATCGCGATCCAATCCGATGAAGAGCCGAACAGACGGCACCTTTGAATTCAGCACACGTACGGCTCGATGATGGATCCTCCTCCTTAATCTAGCAATAGAAGGGGGAAATATATGGGATCTCGACTAGCATGATGGCTTGGTGGAGATGGTGGTGGTGCAGTGTTGGCAGGGCTTCGACAAACGCCGTCGAAACCGATTTGAGGAGAAAACGGAGTTATGGTAGAGGTAGGGCTGCCGCCAGGGCATGGGAATTGGTGTGTTCAGCCCCTCCCTCTCCCCCACTATATATAGGAGGCAAGGGGGAGGGCTGGGGTGTAGCCCTATGATACGTCTCCAACGTATCTATAATCTTTTATTGTTGCATGCTATTATATTATCAATCTTGGATGTTCTATATGCATTATTATTCTATTTTATATGAATTTTTGGGACTAACCTATTAACCTAGTGCCCAATGCTAGTTGCTCTTTTTGCCTTGTTTTTGTCTTATAGAAAATCAATACCAAATGGAGTCCAAATGGAACAAAACTTTTTGACGATTTTTCTAGGACCACAAGACACCCTGGAAGCTTCGGCAGGAGGCCAGAAGGGCCACGAGGAGATGACAAGCTTACGGGGCGTGCCCCAAGAGGGCGCGCCCAAGCTTGTGGGGCCCCCGTGGCACTTCTAGCCGTAATTTTTCTTCTATAAGTACCCAAATATTCCCAGTAGACCAGAGGACACACCAAAAATACTTTTCCACCGCCGCAAGTTTCTGTCTTCGTGAGATCCCATCTGGGGACCTTTTCCGGTACTCGACTGGAGGGGGATTCGATCACGGAGGGCTTCTACATCAATCTTGTTGCCCTTACGATCATGTGTGAGTAGTTTACCACAGAACTACGGGTCCATAGTTAGTAGCTATATGGCTTCTTCTCTCTCTTTGATCTTCAATACAATGTTCTCCTCGATGTTCCTGGAGATCTATTTGATTTAATCCTATTTTTTGGTGCGTCTATTGAGATCTGATGAATTGTGGGTTTATGATCAGATTATCTACGGATATTATTTGAGTCTTCTCTGAAATCTTTTATGCATGATTTATATAGCTTTGTATTTCTCTCTAGTCTAGTGATTTGGTTTGGCCAACTAGATTTATTTTTCTTGCAATTGGAGTGGTGCTTTGTAATGTGTTCAATGTTGCGGTGCTCAATCCCATGTGGCACCCCGTCTCAGAGAGACCGGAACACCCCATGTTCTAGCCCAGAGATCGAGGTAGGTCTTCTGGAATATGGCACTGCTCGGCCTAGAACAAATCAGCTCTTTCTTACAAAGGTCTGATTTACAAAGGATCACATCAGCACGATGACACTATGCCTGCTAAGGTAGCTCTATGCTAGCAGAGCTATACTTTTAGCAGCAGAACAACGACGATGGTGGTGAACTCCACTCCGCAGGGACTCTGGCTGGGACGCGATCTAGATCACACGAACGGAAACCTTGAGGGCTAATCAATCACGGCATCACCTGCAATCTGGCATGACATGGCAGGTCAGTACATTGAAAGTACTTTCAAGATCACAACAACCAAAAGCATCAAGGCAAAATAACAGCATAGCATTTAACACGTAAAATTATAAACAACTACTATGATGGGAAGCAACTACTAAGCATGATATGGTACTCCTAGGATTACTACTGAACCACCATCTCAAGAACCATCTCACTCTTGACTATCCGGCCAAGCAATATATCACCTCGATCACCTTTGTGATCAATACCTCCACGTGATCACCACGTGATCACATCAAAAACGGAATGATCATCCTCAAGACCATCCCTATATCCTCATCATCATCCTACCGAACTATTACTGCTCACATATCAACATATAAATTATCTATCAAGTCATTCTCGTAAGTCATTCCGTCATTTGAGGGTTGATCGAACGGTGTGACCTAGTATGAACTGTGCCCATGACCGAGGATGCGGCTATTGATAGATTAAGTACACACTCTACAGAGGTTAGCACACTGTACCTACATCACAGAACCCATGGCCTCGTACTCCCATTAGGGTGGACCAACAGCGTTCCGACAAAACCAATCTACTGCCATGACACTCTCCTGGCCACTCCGGCCAACTCCCCTTTGGACTCAGTGAAGGGTGGCCCCGATGCTACTCTGGACATCCAACGGCCAACGTCGTGGAAAAACAAAACTGTCCCAAACGAGGACAAAGGGCCCTACAACTACGGGCACACAAGACTTATACCGGCCTACTTGATCAGGGTAGCGCACGCGTATAACCTTCCCTAGTTGGAGGCACCGGCGAGAGGCAAAACAATAGAATGCATTAGGGCCTTCCCATAAAGGTAAATGTGGTTGCACTAGAAAAGCCCGGTTCGGTGGAACCTGACCAACGAAATGATGGAATTTGTCCCCAAGGTAGAACTATGATAACTGACACTCCGATATAATCTATCCACTTGTAATCCAAGTCATAGAAATATCCAACAAATAATCCAGAGCATACAATCATCATATCACAATACTCTGAGGATAGCATAACACTACTATCATGATGAATCCAAGAATCAAGATACTAATAATCCAATTGCAAGATCAAAATATTAACCTAAGATCCACATGATAATATCATATCCAAAATAATACTCCAAAATATAATATCAAATACCATCATGAAAATAATCATAATACGCACTAATAATCTAATGGAAACATGCCATCCTCATCTACAAAATATTAGTCCTAGAAATCCAAGCAATGCGATGGCAACAACAAGATCAAGATAACTCCAAGAAATACCATGGACAATTCATTTGTAGCTAATGCAATATTTTAAGCAATTCAAATTAAACAAACCAAATCATTGCATTGCAATCATGCAAATGGAGGGTGTGGCTTGCCTTGCTCCAAGAAGAAGTGGAAAGCTCCTCGTCTTCATCATGCACACAAAAACCTACTGAAAAACGTTTTTGAAGGCTTTTGTAAATAATCCATAATGCATTTTTCTCTGTCCAGAAAATCTAGACAGTAGAGAAAAATACCAAATTTTACTAGAAAATAGAGGAGCTCAACAGAAAAATAATGCAAAAAGAATCAGTTCATTTCGACTAGTAGTTTAGGAGTTATTCATGGTCAAAGTTGAGTCAAACTTGGATTTAAATTGATTTAAATAGAATTTCAGAAAATCCCTAGGGGGCTGACATCGAAGGTGTAAAGTGGGTTTACGCCTCCACTTAGAAAACGGTTCGGGAGGGGGATGAGAGACTGACTAGAGGGGCCCGCCTGGCGGGTTTAAGAGAGAGGGGGAGGGAACAAAGGCGGAGCGGCTCACCGGTGACGGCTAGCCTGTGTAGAGGCCACGACGGAGCTGGGCGAGGGCGGGGATGGAACGGGCGCTCGACGGTGGTCACGCCCGTACCCGCAGCTCCTCGGGAGGTGGCTGGATGGCGCGTCCCCATCATCTCCGGCGGCTGCGTGCTTCGGGCATCGGCGAAGTCGATGATCCCGGTGACGATTGGCCCGGGGAAGTGGTCGAGGAGGATTAGTGGAGTAAGAGGAATTCAATGGTGGTGGTGGCTTGACTAGAGATGCGTGGGAGGAGTCGGGCTAGAGTAGAGGCCGCACGGAGAGGCACCTCACCGGAGAGGAGGAAGAGGGCTCGCCGGCCTCGATGCTGGACTCCAGAGAGCGATTGGGAGGGAGAGAGGTGGAGGGTGAAGAGAAACGAGCTCCAGGGCGGCTTAAATAGGCAGGGAGGGAGGATCCAGAGCTCGGGTGCCGCCATGGGCACACGGGCCTGCTCCGGCGATGACCGCATGCATCACAATGGAGATGGAGGTGATTGGTGAGGCAGAGGGGGCTCACAGGGAGATGGAGCCAAGGGGCTAGGAGGAAACAACCGAGGCGAGCTCAGAGCCAAACCGATCACAGTGTGCCCGTGGTGCTCAGCAGCTAGCTCCGGAGAGGAGGGTCCTGGAGGGGGCAGGGGGTGGAGAGCGACGGGTGAAAGAAGGGGAGTCAGGTCGACAACACCAAACGCACGAATACCGCCGGGAAGCCGCGGGCCAATGGGACCCGACGCGTACAGCGTGTTTGCTGCAACCAGAGAGCGCACAGAGACAAGAATACACGCGATCAATGCCTCGCATGGCAAGGAAGGGACGCAAGAGGCTGCCAATTCATGTCCAGTGTGTTGTCCTTGCATCAGAGGGGCTGTGGGAGTTGATGGATCATCAAAAGAAACCAAGGTGGGATGTGAGGCATCGATGCAAGTTTGTTGTATCAAACTTGATCAGGCCATTGTAATCCATAGATAATAGATTGAGGCTAGAGTTGATGTCTGAGAGATTAAGCATAGGAAGGACTATTATCTTGGGGGTTTTAGAAGGAAATGGACCAAGATTAAACATAGTTGCCTTGCAACTACCATTATGGTCCAAAATCAAGATGTGGATGATGCACTCACATGGATTAGCCACTTCAGCTGAAACTTGGTAGATCATGATAATATGGACATATGAAGATGCTGTAAAAAAATCATACCAAATGGATTTCCCAAAATGGTACATCCATCACAAACATCCTCTCTATCCAGAATGTTGGGATAATTTTATATAGAAAATGGATTGCTGAAATTATCCCAAACTTGATGGAGAGTAGTTATATTGGTAGGAGCATGATTTGGTAATTTCTCAGAATTAATGAAGCAATATAAAATATACTTGCTTCACAACCTAAAAATATTAACAGAATCAAAGATTTGATCATGTGATCACATAGATGATTGGATCGAGCTGAAAATTGGAGGAGTGTGATGATATGAGCACATGAAGGAGTGTGCAAAATTTCAACTCATTTGGATACTCCTAGCTAGTACTTCCTTCACAATGGCTTCTGTTTGACACAAACTTTCAAAAATTGCTGAGGAAGATACTAGGCAAATGGAGCTGAATTTTGGCATGAGGCAGTGATTTGGATGTAAGAGCATGCCCAAAAAGTTTGGGAGCAATCAAGTAAAGATAGGTTGCACTCCCTTCACAGAAGACCACTTTGGACAAAAATGAAGAAATAATATTGGGGAATTACTTTTGGGCTAGGAAGGGAAAGTTTGGACATATTTGGGTCACATATGATCCAAACAATTTATGAGAATTATATGGAAATTTTGGGTGTGACAGAAATATAGGTTGCTTCACAACCTAGGTCAGACATGACTATTCCTTTAATAGAAAAGGGAATATTCCAAGAAAAAGAATTTTGGGGTTGGGATAGAATGGAAATGACTTGATCTTGGGAGATATTTGAGAATGATGAGACACTTTAGAGAAGAAATGATGACGATCTCCCAGGTTTCAAGTCCGAAGAACTGCTCCAAAAAGAAAATCAGAGCACAAACCAAATAAATTAAAAGAAAAAGAAAGGGCCAAAAACCAGGGTGTTACATCCCAGTGACAGAAGGGGACATGACCCGTATTTGTATTGTTGCCATTGAGGATGAAAAGATGGGGTTTGTTCATATTGATTGGATCTATCCCTCTACATCATGTCATATTGTTTAAGGCGTTACTTCGTTCTTGTTAACTTAATACACTAGATGCATCCTGGATAACGGTCGATGTGTGGAGTAATATTAGTAGATGCAGGCAGGAGTCGGTCTACTTGTCTCGGACGTGATGCCTATATACATGATCATTGCCTTAGATATTGTCATAACTATGCGCTTTTCTATCAATTGCTCAATAGTAATTTGTTTACCCACCGTATGCTTTCTTTCAAGAGAGAAGCCTGTAATGAAAACTATGGCTCCCGAGTCTATATTTCATCATAATATTTTCAAACCTATAAAATCAAAAACACAAAAATACCTTGCTGCAATTTATTTACTTTTATTTTATTTTGCACTTTTACTTATCTTTCATATGTATCACTATCAGATCTCATCCTTGCAAGTAACCGTGAAGGGATTGACAACCCCTTTATCGTGTTGGGTGCAAATATTTGTTTGTTTGTGTAGGTGCAATTATTGGAGACTTGTGTTGACAACTCCTACTGGACTGATACCTTGGTTCTTAACTAAGGGAAATACTTATCTCTACTTTGCTACATCACCCTTTCCTCTTCAAGGGAAAAACTAACGCAAACTCAAGAAGTAGCACCCTAGCCCCTCGTCCAAAAAGGGGGCATGGGCCTAGGGCGGTTTCCTCCCTCCCTAAGGCACCTAGGGGGTGCCTTCCCCCCTTAGGAATCTTCCTCCTCCTCCCTTCTTGGCGCATGGGCCTCTTGGGGCTGGTTCCCCTGGCCCATATAGGCCAAGGCGCACCTCCTATAGCCCATGTGGGCACCGGGGCAGGTGGACCCCCGAACCCCTTTCGGCATTCCCGATACAATACCGATAATGCCCGAAACTTTTCCGTCGACCAAAACAGGACTTCCCCTTTATCTTTTTTATCATTTACCTACTCAAGGACGAGCAGGAATTAAGCTTGGGGATGCTGATACGTCTCCGTCATATCTATAATTTCTGATTGTTTCATCCCAATATTCTACAACTTTCATATACTTTTGGCAACGTTTTATGTTATTTCTGGGACTAACATATTGATCCAGTCCCTAGTGTTAGTTCCTGTTTGTCGCATGTTTTTTTGCAGAATATCCATATCAAACAAAGTCCAAACGCGATAAAAATTTATGGAGATTTATTTTCTAATATATGTGATTTTTGGGAAAAAGAATCAACATGAGACGATGCCCGAGGGGGCACAAGCTCAGACGGGCGTGCCGGGAAGGCTTGTGGGTCCCCTGTATGGCGGTTGGTGCCCTTCTTCAGCTGCTAGAAAGCTAATATCCGGATAAAATAATGTTAAAATTTCAACCCAATCGGAGTTACGGATCTTCGGGAATTTAGGAAACGGTGAAAGGCCAGAAAACAGGAACATGAAATAGAAGAGAAGAGAGAGAGAGAGATCCAATCTCGGAGGTGCTCCTGCCCCTCCGTCACCATGGAGGCCATGGAACAGAGGGGAAACTCTCCTCCCATCTAGGGGGAGGCCAAGGAAGAAGAAGGAGGGGGATCTCTCCCCCCTCTCTCCCGGTGGTACGGGAACATCGCTGGGGCAACCATCGTGACGGCAATCTACACCAACAACTTTGCCGCCATCATCACCAACTCTCCCTCCTCTACGCAGCGGTGTAACACCGCTTCTCCCATTTTAATTTCTACTTAAACATGGTGCTTAATGCTACATATTATTATCCAATGTTGTGTTGCCATCCTATGATGTTTGAGTAGATTCGTTTTGTCCTATGGGTTGATTGATGATGGTGATTGGTTTGAATTGTATGTTTCATTTTGGTGCGTCCTATGGTGCCCTCTGTGTCGCGCAAGCATGAGGGATTCCCGCAGTAGGGTGTTGCAATATGTTGATGATTCTCTTATGGTGGGTGGCGTGAGTGACGGAAACACATACCCGAGTAAGGGGGTTGTTGCGTATGGGAGTATAGAGGACTTGATACTTAATGTTATGGCTAGGTTTTACCTTGATGTCTACTACGCAACATTATTCTTGTAGACATGTGTTGGGCCTCCAAGCGCAGAGCTTTGTAGGACAGTAGCAATTTTCCCTCAACTGGATGACGTAAGGTTTATCAATGCGTGGGAGGTGTAGGATGAAGATGGTCTCTCTCAAACGACCCTGCAATCAAATACAAGAAATCTCTTGTGTCCCCAACACACCCAATACAATGGCAAATTGTATAGGTGCACTAGTTCGGCGAAGAGATGATGATGTAAGTGTAATATTGATGATAGAAATATATATTTATAATCTTAATAAATAAAAATAGCAAGGTATAAAATAGTAAATGGGCAGAAAAATGGTATTGCAATGCTTGAAAATGAGGCCTAGGGTCCGTACTTTCGCTAGTGCAATCTCTCAACAATGCTAATATAATTGGATCATATAAACACACCTCAAAGTGCAATGAAGAATCACTCCAAAGTTCCTATCTAGCGGAGAACATAAGAAGAAATTGTTTTTAGGGTACGAAACCACCTCAAAGCTATTCTTTGCAATCAATCTATCCTAGAGTTCATACTAAAATAACAACAAGCTATTCTTTCCGGTTGATCTAACCAAGAGTTTGTACTAAAATAACACCAAAGCAAATTCAGATTCATAATACTCAATCCAACACAAAGAACTTCAAATAGTGTCCCAAGATTTCTACCGGAGTAACAAAGACAAGAACATGCATCAACCCCTATGCATAGATTACCCCAATGTCACCTCAAGAATCCACGAGTTGAGTGCCAAAACATATATCAAGTGAATCAATAAGATACCCCATTGTCACCACGAGTATTCAATTGCAAGACATATATCAAGTGCTCTCAAATCTATAAAAGTATTCAATCCGATAACAACGAAATCTCAAAGGGAAAAACTCAATTCATCACAACAAGATAGAGAGGGGAAAACACCATATGATCCGACTATATTAAAAAAGCCTGCGATACATCAAGATCATGACATCTCAAGAACACGAGAGAGAGATAGATTAAACACATAGCTACTGGTACAAACCCTGAGCCCCGAGGGTGGACTACTCCCTCCTCATCGTGGTGGCCGTCAGGATGATGAAGATGGCCACCGGTGATGATTTCCCCCTCCGGCAGAGTGCCGGAACGGGGTCTAGATTTGTTTTCGGTGGCTACAGAGCCTTGCGGCGGCGGAACTTATGATCTAGGTTAATCCCAAGGGTTTCTGGAATTTTTGGGAATTTATAGGGTAAAGAGGGGGTGCGGGAGGCCACCGAGGTGGGGACAACCCACCTGGGCGTGCCTAGGCCCCCAGACTCACCCTGGTGGGTTGTGCCCCCCTTGGGGCATCCCCAAGGTGCTTCTTTGGCCCATCCTGGGTGTTCTGGTCCATAAAAAATCTCCGAAAAGTTTCTCAGTGTCTGGACTCCGTTTGATATTGATTTCCCGCGATGTAAAAAACAAGCAAAAAACAGCAACTGGCACTGGAAACTGGGTCGATAGGTTAGTCCCAAAAAATGATATAAAGTTGCTGTAAAATGATTGTAAAACATCCAAGAATGATGATATAATGGCATGAATACTTCATAAATTATAGATACGTTGGAGACGTATCAGCATCCCCATGGTTAATTCCTACTCGTCCTCGAGTAGGTAAATGATAAAAGAAATATTTTATGAAGTGTGAATGCTAGCAAAGTGCATAAGTTTGATGAATGATAATTTCAATCACTTTTCCTAGCATCATGACAACAACTCTTTCTTATAAAACTTCTCATGTTATAGTAGCAACCAATTCACATGTTAAGGTTGAAACAATGAATTCTCTTGAAACTCAACAACCAATGTACTTAGTTACCAAGAAATTGTAATTCAACTTATTCAACAGAGTGTAAGTAAGAGCTCCACATACTCAACCATCATATAGTCTTCTATGATTGCTAACACTCACCGCATACACATGAGCAAAACGTTTCAACCGGACACTTAGAAAGATTGGGGCTCATAATATCGCCTCCCAACGTATTCACCTCAAGGGTGATGTCGACAATAATAACTCATGCTACCCATATCCAACTGGATATATGTTCCTATATCTCTCCTCACCATATGATGCTTGCCAAAAGAGAAAAATAAAAAGGAATAGAGAGAATAACTTTGACTTTTGCATAAAAGTAAATACTAAAAAGTAAAAGATAGGCCCTTCGCAGAGGGAAGCAGAGGTTGCCATGCACTTATTTGTTTGTATGATCAACCCCTTAGTGCAAAAGAACGTCACGTTATATTGCCCCTTATGATAGCAACATTTATTATGCAGTCTGTCGCTTTTATTCTTTGTCATCACAAGTTCCTACAACATTCAATTTTCTCTTACACTAAATGATCTAACACTTTTAGAAGCAATTTTTATTGCCTTATTGCACCGATGACAACTTACTTGAAGGATCTTATTCAATCCTTAAGTCGGTATGGTGGACTCTTGAAAATAAGATTTGGGTTTAAGGGGTTTTGGATGCACAAGCACTACTAGGGAAAAGCCTAGTAGTAGCGCGGGTTTTTAGGCTATCAGCAGCGTGTGGGGCCGTGCTACCAATAAGGCGCTACAGCTAACTCCTAGTAGTAGCGCTGTATTCACCCGCGCTACTACTATTGACTATAGCAGCAGCGCTTTTACAGAATGCGTTGCTATTAGTTAGCTGTAGCAATTTCCTAGCCCTGCGCTACCGCTATATCTTTCATCATTTCAACCTTGTTTCAGCTTCAATAGACTACAATTTCGAGATACTAGGTACTACTAGATATCAATTTCATAAAGGCATAAAGCATTATAGGTACTAGGTAGTATTCCCTCGGTTCCAAATTACTCGTCGTGGTTTTAGTTCAAATTTGAACTAAAACCACGACGAGTAATTTGAAATGGAGGGAGTACTAGATAACAATTTCATATATACTCAACATGCATCCTCAAGCAGTACTAGGTGATATCGACGATGATCATCACATGTAGTTTTAGATGATATCGACGACGATCATCATATGTAGTTCTACATGATATTGTCGGCAATCAACATATGTAGTTCTAGATGATATAGCCACACACACACATACGTAGTTGTAACACCCTCGATGCGACTATATCTCCCACGTGTCGAGGCACGACTTAGAGGCATAATCGCATTGAAGGCATATGTCGCAAGCTAGGCAATCATCACATACATCCTAAGTAATATAATTAATAAAAGGGGAGATAACATAGTTGGCTTAGACTCGCCACGTCAATCAAGTGCATAAATAACATTACATCATCCAAACACTCATGGCCTGACTACGGCGCCAAAATAAAAGATAACCCAACATGCGACATGGTCCCGATCACCCCCAACAGGGCACCACTACTGATCATCAGGAAAAGAAACATAGTATCGCTGAGAGTCCTCGTCGAACTCCCACTTGAGCTCGAGCGCGTCACCTGGAGCGGAATCATGAGGCCCTGCATCTGGTGTAATAGTAATCTATGAGCCACAGGGACTCAGCAATCTCGCACCCTCGCGATCAAGACTATTTAAGCTCATAGGTAAGGCAAGGTAAAAATATATGTGGAGCTGCAGCAAGGGACTAGCAAATATGGTGGCTATCCTGTTCGCAAAAGAGAGCGAGAAGAGGAGGCAAAGCGCAAGCGAGAAACTATAGAGCAATCTGCGCAAACATTACTCCAACACCGTGTCGACTTCCCAGACTCCGCCGAGAAGAGGCCATCACGGCAACTCACACGGTTGATTCATTTTAATTAAGTTAAGGTTCAAGTTATCTACAACTGGACATTAACAAATTCCCATCTACCCATAACCGCGGGCACGGCTTTCGAAAGTTCAAATCCCTGCAGGGGAGTCCCAACTTAGCCCATGACAAGCTCTCACGGTCAACGCAGGAATAGCCCTCCTCCCGAGACGTTCCGATCAGACTCGGTACCTCGGTTCTTCAAGACACTTCGACAGGTTAAAACAAGACCAGCAACACCGCCCGAATGTGCTGACAAATCCTGATAGGAGCTGCACATATCTCGTTCTCAGGGCACACTCAGATAGGTCAAGCTACAAGTAAAACCAACCCTCGAGTTTCCCCAAGGTGGCCCCGCAGGCTGCCCGGTTCGGACCGACACTCAGAGGAGCACTAGCCCGGGGGGGTTTAAATAAGATGACCCTCGGGCTCCGGAAACCCAAGGGAAAAAGGGGCTAGGTGGAAAATGGTAAAACCAAGGTTGGGCATTGCTGGAAAAGCTTTAATCAAGGCGAACTATCAAGGGGTTCCCATTATAACCCAACCGCGTAAGGAACGCAAAATCGGGGAACATGACACCGATATGACGGAAACTAGGGCGGCAAAAGTGGAACAAAACACTAGGCGAGAGGCCGAGCCTTCCACCCTTTACCAAGTGTATAGATGCATTAAGATAACAAGATAATATAATGATATCCCAACAAGTAAATAAATGTTCCAACAAGGAACGGCCTCCAATCTTCACCTGCAACTAGCAACGCTATAAGAGGGGCTGAGCAAAGCGGTAACATAGCCAATCAACGGTTTGCTAGGACATGGTGGGTTAGAGGTTTGACATGGCAATTTGGGAGGCTTGAAAGCAAGTGGTAGGAATCGTAGCATTGGCATAGCAAAAGAGCGAGCAATCTAGCATAGCAAAGATAGTAGTGATTTCGACGGTATGATCATCTTGCCTGCAAAGTTGTCGGAGTTGACTGGATCCTCGAAAGCAAACTCAACGGGCTCCTCGTTAGCGAACTCGTCTCCCGGCTCTACCCAAACAATACAAACAAGCAACAAGGACACAATCAACCACGTGCAAGGACAAACAAAATGATGCAAGGATGGTATGCTATGCGGGATGCGATGCGGGATGCATATGCAAGATTTGACAGGGATGCATGAACCTGGCCTCAACTTGGGAATCCAAGTGTGCCACTGGAAAGATGAGATGAAATTGCTTGAAAACTATATAAAGAACGTCGGAATCGGAGTTACGGTTTGGAAATGGCAAGCAATTCAAATATGACACCGGTCTGCGATTTACAGTAAGTAGTCATCTAAATGCAATGAGATGAACATGCTACAGCACCGAAACATGACAACAAAATACATGGCAGGGATGCATTCAAGATTCTTAACAAAACTCTAGCACTGAGCTATGGCCAATTCATCCATTAACAGGTTCAAACAAGCATGGCAAAAATGCATATGGCAAACAGATTTCAGACTTGTCTGGAATTTCAGATCAGGTAGCACTCTTCGGAGCAACAAAACTACATGCTACAAGACCTGAACATGGCAAAGTAAAGCATGGCCTGGAGCTACTCGAAGAGATTAACAAAAGTTCCCTTAGTGACCTTGAGCCAAAAGGGATCAGAAAATACAATTGCAAGCATGTGAACATGGCAAAAACATAATCAGATTCCAGACAGTGAAAACTGGCACATGCTGAAACTGATATCAAGTAGGCATGTTTACGAGCTCGATGCACTCACTACGGAGTAAGTCATGATAAGCTAAGCATACACCCATCAATAATACATAAAATGCAAGCTAGACATGGCAAGAACAATAATATAGCATGCACGGATCAACTACAACATCATCGGCAAAATCGCTAACAAGTAGACAATCTGCCCAGATTTACGAAGTAGCAAAAGTAGAGCTCGATTGACTCACGCTAGGGTGCTCCATAGTTGCAAACAAAGACATGGATGGATAGAGCACTACAAGATTAACAAAACATCCTTACTGATCATCCTCAAAAGAGGCACGGATCACTAGGAAACAACATGAACATATGGCCATATGAGATAAACAGCTCAAGGACTTCGTGGAAATGCTGTGTCCCTGAAATCAGAATTACCAAGTGCCTCACTTGGCAAGCTTGTACTACTCACCACACACATCACAAAAATACATGGGTTGCACCTCTGGAAAGATGGCAAAACCCTTAACAAAACATATGTAGAGCTCAAAGGCATATCATGCACATAATAATCATGGCAAAAATGACAAATATCTAAATGGAGTAGCAGATCTGACAATATCTCAAGTAGCACTCATCTAACAGCATTTCGGGCATCAAGATGAACTCAAATGAAAATTATGCAATGAAATGAAATGATGTACTCTCTGAGGCGAACATTTTGATATGCTATATGCCCAAAACGGAGCTACGGATGCAAAGTTACGGCACGATGAACATGGGCATATGGATTAGGGTTCGGGGGTAAAAAGGTCAATCGAGAAGTTTCAGATCCAGATCTGGATCCGGCCGGAACGGATCCCGAGGTTCGCCGGAGAGGTCCCTGTTCGCCGGAGTGAGATGGGGCGGCCGCCGGAGAAGGACTTGCCGGCGACGAGGAAGAGGCGCAGGGCCGGAGCTGCGGCGGTGGTGGTCGGAGATGGAGGCGCGGCTGGCGAGGAGCGCGGGGCGGCGCCGATGGAGGGTGCAGTGGTGCCGGATGGGCGGCGCGGTGGCCAGCGCCGGTGAGGCGGCGGGGAGAGCGGGGCGGCGCTGGGCGGAGGAAGGCGAGGCGGCTGGAGCGGCGGCGGTGAACGGGCCACGCGGGGCCCGGTTCGGGCTCGCCCGGGCCGCGGCGGGAGGCAGACAGCGGCGCCACGTGGCGGATCCCGGTTGGGCGGCGGTGGCGGCGGACGTTGTCCGGCGCCGGCGGACACGTCCGGCGCGCGGAGAGAAGCGGGGCTAGGGTTTGGGGACGAAGGAGATCCGGATTTCGGGGAAGGGGTCTATATATAGGCATAGAGGGAGCTAGGAGAGTCCAAATGAGGTGCGGTTTTCGGCCACGCGATCGTGATCGAACGCTATAGGTGATGGAAGGGTCTATGGTGGGTTTTGGGCCAAAATGGAGGGGTGTTGGTCTGCAACACACACGAGGCCTTTTCGGTCCCTTGGTTAACCGTTGCAGTATCAAACGAAGTCCAACTGATACGAAACTTGACAGGCTGTCTACCGGTAGTAAACCAAGGCCGCTTGGCAAGTCTCGGTCCAATCCCGAAATGTTTAATCCCCACACACGAAAGAAAGGTAGAAATGACCACCGGAGGAGAACGAAGCGCCGGAATGCAAAACGGACAACGGGGAAAATGCTCGAATGCATGAGATGAACACGTATGCAAATGCAATGCACATGATGACATGATATGAGATGCATGACAACGACAACAACGCACGGAGACAAAAACCCAAACCCGAGAAAATAAAATAACTTAACGCCGGAAATGGCAAGAGTTGGAGTACAAATTGGGAAAGTCATATCCGGGGTGTTACAGTAGTTCTAGATGATATCGATGACGATCATCATCCTCAAGCCTGGACAGCAGGTGTTCCTGATAGTAATTAGGATGGCCTGTCCAACATGAAGATTCTTGCCAACGAGGAATCTCTTCCAGCCAACCGAGTTTAAGTGTGTGCGACCGTCGTCTGTGTCCATGTGGTAAGTACAGGTGGTGACAGAGCCCCTTGCGGTAAGGCGTAGTCCAACTGAGCCTTCTTCATCAGGCTCAATACCACAACTCGCAGATAGGTTCTTTGGCAATTTCTGAATAAGAAAAACATATCAATTAATAAATAGCTTGGCACATACTCTTGCAAATATATTTCTATTAAGTCTACATTTCTACACTATCAAAAGACACAGTACTATGCATTTGTACTAATTAATCATGAATTCTACTAATAAGTATATATGGATTATCTACTAGATTCCACATAGCATATCATCGACTAGATTCCACATAGGTTATCATTGGACTCTACACTAAGCATATCATCGGATAATTTGCATTTGTAAGTATAACAATAAAGCATATATATATATATATATATCATCAACTTATTACAGTCAGTATAAAATACCATTTCATGCCGATCGACCATGGTACTTGTCAGGCGGGTCACGAATGGCACCCCGACAAAGTCATCACGTGGCGGAATTATGTCCCATAGGTTGCGCACCTCCTCCCCGCTCAGCCTCATTCTTTGAGCTACGATGGCTTCACGAAGTGGGTTCTCATCATCTTCATCATCTTCGTCATCTTCGTCATCTTCATCATCTTCCACCAGGTTGAGATATATGACAACCAGCTTGGGTCTTTCTGCTCTGAAGGAGAACCTGATCAACTCACCACCAGTAAGACGCATGTGGGCGACGAAATGGGCCAATCCATCTCCTCCAATCTATGACATATTGCTTCCTTTCTCGATCTCCATAGTGTACGGGCCCCCAGGAGCCTCAAATGTCACAGTTTCTCCTGTCAGCTTGTTGAATTTCAACCTCACATTGCATGGGACGATCTGTGTAAAAAAAGCAAAATGATACAACGCAGTAATGTCAACACTAAAAATAAAATAGCTGTTACATTTCATCTAATTTCTTACCGCCGCATGACGAAAACTCGACTGGAAGTAAATGCCGAATAGCTTGCCAGTTGCAAGGCTGCTGGCGCACCTTGACTTGCACAGTCGACATAGTGGTGGTGGTGGCGGCGCCATTTTCCTAAAGCAATATGAGCAAAGGATTAATGATCCACTTCACAGGAAAGAAAAACAGTAGCATGTGATTGTAACTAAATTGGCACCTACATTTTGCCAAAAAATAACTTATTACAAAAAAAGACATCTACATATCCCTGTACAGAAAAAATAACAATAAAATGATGCATACTAAATCAACTAGCCTACTAAATCAAATAAATCAACTAGCCTACTAAATCAACTAAATCAAAATGTTCTAAATCAACTAAATCAACTAACCTACTGAATCTACTAAATCAAAATGTTCTAAATCAACTAAATCAACTAGCCTACTAAATCAACTAAATCAAAATGTTGCATATGAACTAGCCTACTAAATCAAAATGTAGCAGGGAGGAGGGAGAAGGAGAGGCGACTCGAGGAGGGAGAAGAGAGTAGGACGGAGGAGGAAGGCGGAGCGAGGAGGGGCTGGCCGGTGGCGAGTCGAGGGAGGACGGAGGAGGAGGGCGGTACCGAGTCCAGCGAGGAGGAGGAGTTGACGGCGGCACAGAGGGAAGAGGGGTAGGCGACGGCGGCTGGCCGGGGCTACGGCGGCCGGCGGGGGAGGACTGGCGTGCGGGGGGGTTGAGGGGGAGTGAGTCTGAGTGTGTGAGTGTGTATCACAGAGAGGAGCGGTAGTGGGGGTGGAGATAGCTAGTTTTAGCAGTAGCGCTCTAAAGGCGAAGGCGCTACTGCTAAACTACCTATCAGTAGCGCTGTCCGAGTAAACGCGCTGCTGCTAGAACTAGCTTTGTGGCAGGGTCATGGGAATTTTAGTAGTAACGTGTTTATGACGTAACACGCTACTGCTAGAACTTTATCTGCAGCGCGGTTTGCACAGGCGCGCTACTGCTACTTAGCACCAGCGTGCTTTTTTGACCCTCGCTACTGCTAAAATTCTATGTATAAGGTTTTCCCTAGTAGTGAAGTAGTATCTCTACTTGGTGCGCAATTTTTGGCTAGCAAAGATGGGGGAAAGCACCACATGTTGAAGGATCTACGACAATATAACTTCTATGTGAATATGAACAAACATAAATCATTACGTTGTATTCCTTGTCCAACGTCAACAATTTTGGCGTATAATATTTTGATGGGGGATCACAATCACAAAAGATTTCCAGGATAGTATATTTGCATGTGAAAGTTCTCTTCCTTCTACTAATTATTCGTGAATTGCTTGTATGACCAATATTGTGATTGTCAAGCCTTAAAATATTTCACTTTATAAACCCAATGTGAAGCTACCACTAGGCATGATATGATTTCAACTTCATGACATTCAATTCATTCAACAATTTACTCATAGGATATAAGTGAAGCACACGAGTAAATGACAAACTACTCCAAAAAGATATAAATGAAGATCATGAGCATAATATTTCTTTCTCTCAAATTAATTTAAGTGAAGCAAGAGAGAATTTCTTCAAAATATTAAAGCACACCATGCTCAAAAAGATATATGTGAAGCACTAGAGAAATTCCATAGAAAATAGCATCGTTGACGGGATGTGAATGCCGCTTACCTAGCCTCTCTGGCAACTATTTGAGGACTCGATAATTGTTGATGAAGAAATGTGGGATGCCTACCGGGGCATCCACAAGCTTAGATGCTTGAGATTTCTTGAAATATTATCTTGGGATTCCTTGGGCATCCCCACCAAGCTTGAGCTTTTGTGTCTCCTTAATTCTTCTCATATCACGGTTTTCCTAAATCTCAAAAGCTTCATCCAGACAAAACTCAACAAGAACTCGTGAGATAAGTTAGTATAAATCAATGCAAATAACCATACCATTAACTACTGTAGCAAATCACTAAAATTATTATTCAAAATTTCATACTAAGTGCCTCTGCATATTTAATACTCCTATCCCCAAATAGAATCATTAAACAAGCAAACATATGCAAACATAACAGCAATCTGCCAAACCAGTATAGTCTGTAAAGAATGCAAGAGTATCAATACTTCTTAAACCCCCAAAATTATGAAACAAACACCACACTGTAGAAAATTCTCAGATATTATTTTGCAAAAAGTTTCAAATTTTTATCATATTCTGACTTTTCAAGGGAATTTTTGCAATATCAATAAACTTTCTGTTTTGAAACAGCAACATGTATACTTGCAAAATAAGCATAGTAAAGGCTATCAATCCCACTTTTATTGAAATAAAAGATGCAAAAAATTATTATAAAAAATAGCAAGCAAATCCTAACAAAATAAATTGACGCTCCAAGCAAAACACATATCATGTGACGAATGAAAATATAGCTCCAAGTGAGGTTACCGATAATGTTGAAGACGAAAGAGGGGATGCCTTCCGAGGCATCCCCAAACTTAGTTGCTTGGATCTTCCTTGAATATTACCTTGGGGGTGCCATGGGAATCCCCAATCTTAGGGTCTTGTCACTCCTTATTCTCCTCATATCGACATCTCACCCAAAACTTGAAAACTTCAATCACACAAAACTTAACAGAACTTTGTGAGATAGGTTAGTATGATAAAGAGCAAACCATTTCACTTTTGGTACAGTAAAATACAAGATTCATAATCGTTCTCACACAATTCCTACTGTAGCATATCATTTCCACAATTTATATTGAGCAATATAAGCCATGGAAACTAGTAAACAAGCAAACTATGCATTAAAAACAGAATCTGTCAAAAACAGACCAGTCTGTAGTAATCTGTACTCCAACCATACTTATGCTACTAAAAAAATCCTGAAAACTAGGAAATCCTGAGGAATTTGTATATTAATCTTCTGCAAAAAGAATCAACTCAAAATCACTCTTCTGTTAAAAATGAGAATTATTTTCGTGAGCACAAAAGTTTCTGTTTTTCAGCAAGATCAAATCAACTATCACCGTAAGCCATCCCAAAGGTCTTACTTGGCACTTTATTGAAACAAAAGCAATAAAACATGGTTACTACAGTAGCCTAATCATGTGAACACATGAAAACAGTAGGGGTAAATGTTGGGTTGTCTCCCAACAAGCGCTTTTCTTTAATGCCTTTTAGCTAGGCATGATGATTTCGATGATGCTCTCATAAAAGATAAGAATTGAAACATAAAGAGAGCATCATGAAGCACATGACAAGCACATTTAAGTCTAACCCACTTCCTGTGCATAGGGTTTTGTGAGCAAACAATTTATGGGAACAAGAATCAACTAGCATAGAAAGGCAAAACAAGCATAACTTCAAAACTTTCAACACATAGAGAGGAAACTTGATATTATTGCAATTCCTACAAGAATAAGTTCCTCCCTCATAATAATTTCCAGTAGAATCATGAAGAAATTCAACAATATAACCATCACATAAATCATTCTTTTCAGGACGCAAAAGCATAAAAAACTTATTACTCTCCACATAAGAAAATTTATTCTCATGAATAGTAGTGGGAACAAACTCAACAAAATAACTATCATGTGATTGGAAATTAAAATCATGATGACAAGTTTCATGGTTATCATCATTCAAAATAGCATACATGTCATCACCATTATCATCATAGATAGCAACTTTGTCATCATAGTCAATTGAAGCCTCATCCAAAATGGTGGATTCATCACTAAATAAAGTTATGGCATCTCCAAATCCACTTTTATCAATGTAATCATCATAAATAGGAGGAATGCTTTCATCATAATAAATTTTCTTCTCAAAACTTGGGGGACTAAACATATCATCTTCATCAAACTTAGCATCCCCAATCTTATGGCTTTGCATATCATTAGCATCATGGATATTCAAAGAATTCATACTAGCAACATTGCAATCATGCTAATCATTTATACCAAACATTCTATTGAATTCTTCTTCTATAAATTGAGCACAATTTTCCTTTCCATCATTTTCATGAAAGATATTATAAAGATGATCAATAATACGATGCAACCTCAATTCCATTTTTATGTAGTTTTCCTTTATAAACCAAACTAGTGATAAAACAAGAAACTAAAAGATTCAATTGTAAGATCTAAAGATATATACCTTCATGCACTCACCTCCCCGGCAACGGCGCCAGAAAAGAGCTTGATGTCTACTACGCAACGTTATTCTTGTAGACACGTGTTGAGCCTCCAAGCGCAGAGTTTTGTAGGATAGTAGCAATTTTCCCTCAAGTGGATGACCTAAGGTTTATCAATCCGTGGGAGGTGTAGGATGAAGATGGTCTTTTTCAAACGACCCTGCAATCAAATACAAGAAATATCTTGTGTCCCCAACATACCCAATACAATGGAAAAATGTATAGGTGCACTAGTTCGGCAAAGAGGCGATGATAAAAGTGTAATATTGATGGTAGAAATATATTTTATAATATGAATAAATAAAAACAGCAAGGTATAAAATAGTAAACGGGCGCAAAAACGGTATTGCAATGCTTGAAAAATGAGGCCTAGCGTCCGTACTTTTGCTAGTGCAATCTCTCAACAATGCTAATATAATTGGATCATATAACCACCCCTCAAAGTGCAACGAAGAATCACTCCAAAGTTCCTATTTAGCGGAGAACATAAGAAGAAATTGTTTGTACGGTGGAAAACCACCTCAAAGCTATTCTTTCCGATCAATCTATCCTAGAGTTCATACTGAAATAACAACAAGCTATTCTTTCCGATCGATCTAACCAAGAGTTCGTACTAAAATAACACCAAAGAAAATTCAGATTCATAATACTCAATCGAACTCAAACAACTTCAAAGGGTGCCCCAAGATTTCTACCAGAGAAACAAAGACAAGAACGTGCATCAACCCCTATGCATAGATTACCCCAATGTCACCTCGGGAATCCGCGAGTTGAGTGCCAAAACATATATCAAGTGAATCAATACGATACCCATTGTCACCAAGAGTATTAAATTGCAAGACATATATCAAGTGCTCTGAAATTCATAAAAGTATTCAATCTGATAACAACGAAATCTCAAACGGAAAAACTCAATTCATCACAACAAGGTAGAGAGAGGAAAACACCATATCATCTGACTATATTAACAAAGTCCGCAATACATCAATATCGTGACATCTCAAGAACACGAGAGAGAGAGAGATTAAATACATAGCTACTGGTACAAACCCTCAGCCCCGAGGGTGGACTACTCCCTCCTCATGGTGGTGACCGCCGAGGTGATGAAGATGGCCACTGGTGATGATTTCCCACTCCGGCAGAGTGCCGAAACGGGGTTTAGATTATTTTTTGGTGGCTATAGAGCCTTGTGGCAGTGGAACTTCTGATCTAGATTAACCCTGAGAATTCTAGAATTTTTGGGAATTTATAGGGTAAACAGGGGGTGTGGGAGGCCACCGGGGTGGGCACAACGCACCTGGACGCGCCTGGGCCCCCAGGCGTGCCCTGGTGGGTTGTGCCCCCTCGAGGCACCCCCAGGTGCTTCTTTGGTCCATCCTGGGTGTTCTGGTCCATAAAAAATCTCCAAAAAGTTTCACGGTGTTTGGACTCTATTTGATATTGATTTCCTACGATGTAAAAAACAAGCAAAAAATAGCAACTGACACTGGGCACTGGGTCAATAGGATAGACCCAAAAAATGATATAAAAAATTGCTATTAGATGATTGTAAAACATCTGTAACATCCCAAATTTTCAATTTGGAATGTTATACATTAGATCATCATGCATATCATATTTTATTTTGCATTTTGGTTGATCCTAGAAATTCTACGCAACTCAATGATCCACGGAGAGAGTTGGGGATTTCGTTATTTTCATATTTGAGTTCTCTCAAATTTTGACAATAGGATCATTTGATTTTATTTATTTTATCATCAATTATTTCTACTACAAAAATATGAGAGAGGGAATAAAATGAATTTCCCAAAATAAAGAAATATTGAGGATTTAATAATAAAATCAAATAAGATTTTATTTCGGAGTTTTTCGGTGTTTTATTTGAATTTAGGAAAAATGTGCGTTTTTCAAAATTGCATTTAGGGCCCAAATAAATGTTCACCTTGTGCGGCTTGATTTTAGAAGCCCGTGAAAATTTATTTCAGAATTTTTGGAGTCCAGTTTAGTATTTCTTTTTATTTTTCTTCCGAGCGGAATAATTAAAAAAAACGAACCGACTTCGGGCCGTACCCGAGCGGGACACCACCCGGGGGCAGCCTCTAAATAGCGCCGCCCCAAGCCGCCCCAGCCCATCAGCCCTGCCTCGATCCGCGTGCACCACCGGAGCCGCCGCCGCCGATGATCCCGCCGCCCGAGGTTCGTCGCGCCTCGATTTCCGTGCCGAAAAAAATTCGGCATTCGTCATTTTTCTTTTTCTTGGATTAAATCCGCGATTTTGCTGATCGCGAGTCCTGATCCGATTTTCGTTTTAGTTTAACTTTTCGCTCGTTTATCGGAATCAGGCGATTCAAGCGCCTAGGGATTCGTCTCGAAACCCTCTATCCGTTTAACCAACTTAAACAAGTTTTTGTTAGTGTAAAATTTGCCCTAGATCCAGATTAGTAGAACAAAGTTGTTTTCTTTCGCCGTTTGTTTTTCGTTGCTTCGTATGATTTTATTCTTTTTGCCAACCGGAGTTCTTAAGTTGAACCTTCTGGTTAGATCTCTTATTTGAGTTTTACCTATGCTTTAGATGAGTGCTTATTGTATGCTTGTTTGTTTGTCTGCGATAGAATACCAGGAGTGCGCTGCCTGTTACTTCGAGTCGTTAGGTTCGCGGTCATCAGCAAGGCAAGTAACACTTTGATCATACCTTTTCTACTACCCAGTTTTATTGCATTAGATCAATCCTCACACATTGCATGATTAGGATCTAATTAAATTGTGGGATGGGAAGTAGATGAGGTAGTACCTATTACCTGTTTATTATCAAACCTTTGGGAGTTACTTCTACGTTTGCTTATTATGCCATGCTATGCTAGTAGACGTGGATTGGGTGAGTGATATCCATGACAGATGTGAGATTGTTAATTAATGGTTTATCTAAGGTGGCAACTTAAACACACATCTGGGTGGATTGAGGCACCTGGGTATTCCAGGACTTGCCTGTTTTCTTTTGGACCGCCACCCAGGCTCAAAGGGATCATGAGACTATTCATACTAGAAACTTCCGTGTGCAGCCACAAGCTATTATGGGCTCTAGCATAGTTGACTAAGTTGCGAACTCTTACAGTGGTAGACTAGCAGATGTAGGGGATGTAGGTGGTACGGTCTACCCGATCGTAAGGTGCTAGCGCTTCTGAAAGACTATGTCTCGGTCATCCGTCTTCTCAAACACCATGTAGTGCGAGAAACCAAACGGAGGCGATCGAGTCTTGTGGGGAAAAGTGCGCAAACCTCTGCAGAGTGTAATAAACTAATCATGGTTAGTCGTGTCCCCGGTTATGGACATCTTGAGTATCTAGTACTTGGATTTTCATGTGAGTCTCAACATGTTACTCTAAATTAATTTTGTTGGGTCATGATGTTACTTAATTGGGATTGAGAATGCTGTCAACCATTCTTTTTTTTTTGCAATCAAGAGCTTATATTTACTCAAGTAGGAGGATTACAGGGAAACTGAGTACAATCAGCTAGGAAAGAAGGCATGTAATTAATCCAAAGACATCTCCTTCTATCCTTTGTGGCTTGCTTTGCACACCGGTGAGCAGCTTCATTGGCTTCCCTATGCACAAAAGTAAGAACACAACTATTAAAACCTTCCATAAGCTCCTTGATCTCATGGCACTTTTCAGACGACGATTACGGAGTTTTTATGTCGTGGTCCTATACTCAGTGATGCCGTTGGAGTTGATGGATTCACTTATCTTCCAAGCCTTCCGCTGTTATCGTTATTAGATGGCCTTAAGCCATACTTATTGTAATAAGTTCTCTTTTGAGACACTCGATGTAATAAGTGTGTGATTGCTACTCTGCAATAAATCCTCCGAGTACTGTGTGGTGTCAGCATTACTGATCCAGGGATGACACCGGAGCACAGAGATTAGACTGTTTGAGGTCTGGTCGCTACAACATCCAAGAATGATGATATAATGGCATGAATACTTCATAAATTATAGAGACGTTGGAGATGTATCATACCTTAATGATCTTTGTTAGTTGCGGATGCTTGCTAGAATTCCAATCATAGGTGCATATGATGCAAGTACGGAAAGTATGTTAGCTCATGCCTCTCCCTCATATAAAATTTTAATAATAATTATCAGTCTAGTTATCGATTGCCTAGGGACAAGTCCTTCTCTTATGCTTAAAAAATCTTTCTACTAAACAACTAACTTTTTTTCTTGCAAATTACTCTTAGTTTTATTGTCGCTAAGTACATCTAGTTTTATCCTTGCAAACTGATCCCTACACCTGCGAAATAGTTTCATACTTGTTCTAGGAAAAGCGAATGTGAACTGTGTGTTGAGTTGTATCGGTCATTGATAGAACTTGAATGGGATATAAATCCTACCTTGAGCTCCTCGTTGGTTTCAACACTCTTATTTATTGAAAAAGCTACAATTGATCCCCTATACTTGTGGCGTATTAGTGGGTGGTGAGGGGAACGTTGTATGAAAATCAAAAAATCCTACGGAACACCCAAGATATAATCTAGGAGATGCATAGAAACGAGAGGGGAGAGTGTCTACATACCCTTGTAGATTGAAAGTGGTAGTATATATAGCGCGGTTGATGTAGTCGTACTCTTCACGATCCAATCGTGATCCAATCCGATGAAGTACCGAATGGACGGCACCTCCTTGTTCAGCACACGTATGCCTAGATGACGTCTTCTCCTCCTTGATCCAGCAAGAGAAGGGGGTATGTAGATGGGATCTCAACCAGCACGACGGCTTGGTGGAGATGGTGGTGGTGTAGTGCCGGCAGGGCTTCGCCATACATTGTCGGAATCGATTTGAGGAGAAAACGAAGTTATGTGAGAGGCAGGGCTGTCGTCGGGGCGTGCTAATTGGTGTGTTCTGCCCCTCCCTCTCCCCACTATATATAGTAGGCAAGGGGGAGGGATTGGGCGCAGCCCTAGCCCCTCCTCCAAGGATGGGGCATGGTCATAGGGAGGTTTCCTCCCTCGCCAAGGCACATAGGGGGCTGCCTTCCCCCTTAGGACTCTTTCTCCTCCTCCCCTTGGATGCATAGGCCTCTTGGGGATCATGCCCCTTTCCCATATAGGCCAAGGCGAACCCCTATAGTCCATGTGGGCCCCCGAGGCATGTGGATCCCCGGACCCCTTTCAGCACTCCTGGTAGAATACCGATAACACCAAAAACTTTTCCGATGACCAAAATAGGACTTCCTGTATATAAATATTTGCGTCTAGACTATTCCAGAGCTCCACGTGACGTACATGATCTCATCCCGGACTCCAAACAACATTTGTTTACTAATGCACATATCCTAATACTACTCTAGCGTCATCGAACATCAAGTGTGCAGACCCTACGGGTTTGAGAATCATGTACACATGACTGAGACACCTCTCCAGTCAATAACCAACAGCGAGACCTAGATTCCCATATTGGTTCCTACATATTCCATGAAGATCTTTTATCGGTTGAACCACGATGTCAAGGATTCGATTAATCTCGTATGCTATTCCCTTTGTCCAGCAATATGTTACTCCCTCGAGATTCGATCGTCAGTATCTCCATACCTAGTTCAATCTAGTTATCGGCAAGTCCCTTTACTTGTTCCATAATACAAGATCCCATGACTAACTCATTAGCCACATTGCTTGCAAGCTCTTTACAATGCTGTATTATCGAGAGGGCCCAAAGATATCTCTCCATCATATGGAGTGACAAATCCCAGTCTTTATGATCACGCTGTTACGAAGTGACGTATGATAGCATACAAAGTATTCCTTCAGTATCTGGGAGTGACATGATCTCATGGTCTAAGGAACTGATACTTGACATGAAGAAAGTTGTAGCAAATAACTAAACGATCTGATGCTAAGCTTACGGTTGGGTCTGTCCATCACATAATTCTCCTAATAATGTGATCCCGTTATCAAATGACAACTCGTGTCTATGGTTATGAAACCATAACCATGTTTGATCAACGAGCTAGTCTAGGAGAGGCTTACTAGGGACACTGTATAGTTTATATATCCACACATGTATTTAAGTTTCCAGTCAATACAAATCTAGCATGAATAATAAAAATTTATCATGAACGGGAAATATGATAATGACAAATTTATTATTGCCTCTAGGGCATATTTCCAACAGTCTCCCACTTGCACTCGAGTCAATAATCTAGTTTGCATAGTAATGAATCTAACACCCATGTAGTCCTGGTGCTGATCATGTTTTGCTCGTGGAAGAGGTTTAGTCAATGGGTCTACCACATTCAGATCTGCATGTACTTTGCAAAGTTCCATGTCTCCATCCTAATCACGAATGGAGTTCAAGCGGTGCTTGATGTGCTTGGTCTTCTTGTGAAACATGGGCTCCTTGTCAATAGAAATTGCACCAATGTTGTCACAAAAGATTGTCATTGGATCCGATACACTAGGCACAACTCCTAGATCGGATATGAACTCCTTCATCCAGACTCCTTGCCGCACTGCTTCCGAAGCAGCTATATATTCCGCTTCACATGTAGATCCCTCTACGACGCTTTGCTTGGAACTGCACCAACCGACCACTCCACCATTCAATATAAATACGTATACGGATTGAGACTTAGAGTCATCCGGATTTGTGTCAAATCTAGCATCGATGTAACCCTTTACGATGAGCTCTTCGTCACCTCCATAAATAAGAAACATGTCCTTAGTCCTTTTCAGGTACGTAAGGATATTTTTTACTGTTGTCCAGTGATCTACTACTGGATCACTTTGGTACCTCCCTGCCAGACTTATGGCATACATTATAGAGCCTATGCCCGAGGCTTAGGGGACGACTTTCTTCATTTCTCTTTCTTCTATGGTGGTCGATCTTCGAGTCTTACTCAACTTCATACCTTGCAACACAGACAGGAACCCTTTCCTTGACTGGTCCATTTTAAACTTCTTCAAAATCTTATCAAGGTATGTGCTTTCTAAAAGTCCTATTAGGCATCTTGATCTATCTCTATAAATCTTAATGCCCAGTATGTAAGCAGCTTCACCTAGGCCTTTAATTAAAAAACTCTTGTTCAAATAACCTTTTATGCCTTCCAAAATTCTATATCATTTCCAATCAACAATATGTCATCCACATATAATATTAGAAATGCTACAGAGCTCCCACTCACTTTCTTGTAAATACAAGCTTCTCTGTATGTTTGTATATAACCAAAAGCTTCGATCACTTCATCAAAGCATATATTCCAACTCTGAGATGCTTGCACCAGTCCATAGATGGATCGCTGGAGCTTGCATACCTTGTTAGCATCCTTAGAATAGATAAACCTTTCGGTTGCATCATATACAACTCTTCCTTAAGAAACCCATTAAGGAATGTTGTTTTGATGCCCATCTGCTGGATTATACAATCATAAAATGCGGCAATTGCTAACATAATTCTAAAAGACTTAAGCATTGCTACGGGCGAAAAAGTCTCAACTTAGTCAACCCCTTGAATTTGTCAGAAACATTTTGCGACAAGTCGAGCTTTATAGGCAGGGATTACCACCAACTTCTGTCTTCTTCTTAAAGATCCATTTATTCGCAATGGCTTGCCGGTCATCGGGCAAGTCCACCAAAGTCCATACTTTATTCTCATACATGGATCCTACCTCAGATTTCATGGCCTCAAGATATTTTTTGGAATCCAGGCTCACCATTGGTTCTTCATAGTTCGTAGGTTCTCCATTGTCTAACAACATGACTTCTAGGACGGGATTACCGTACCACTCTGGTGCAGACCGTGTCCTGATCGACCTATGAAGTTCAGTAGTAACTTGATACGAAGTATCATGATCATCATGTTGAGTTCTACCGTAGGGTGGGTCGACTGCAAAATAAAATTTTCGTACATGCAGAACAACCAAGAACATGTTATGGGAGATGGATCACAGATCGTTACAAGTAGACGTGCGGTATCGTGCAGCGGAAGTAGAGTTGGGGCAGCGTGTCCAGATTCATCTCCTCCTCGTCCGATCTCGCTCGAACAGCAGGTACGTCAGATCCCACATACTAGATTGCTAGAGCGACGCAAGTGCACCGCATCTAATGGTATCCGCGAGTGCAGGAGGAACACCGTGCGACGGACTGCTAGGTCCGATCACAAAGTCGGTGGCGAGTGGAGGTGGCTATTCGCAACACATGCAAAACCTAGTGACAATGCCGAAGCGATCAACTGAATGAGCGTGCCGGACCTCCACTTTATATAGGCATCCGTCGTGGGCTCAACACTTGGGCGTCACACAGATCCTAAGGTCCAAAGTCTGCTTGGCCTAGATCCGAGTCTGAATAGGATCACACCTGACTCGTTGAGTCAGATCCGACCTCATAGGTTTCTTCCCCTGAGCGCGTGACCCCTTAGGTTCTTGTTCACTTGGTCGCGAGTCAGATCACATCCGACTCGGCTAGTCGGTAGTGGCCTCTAGCAAACCGTGCCGACTCCAAGTGTCCGATGAAGCTGGTTAGGCGAACCTATACATCACACTTTTTTCCTTTGCCATACGATATATGTTGTCGGGCTCAAGGCGAGTCTGTAATCCTTGTGCTAGCCCGACCTCTTTCTCGTTCCAGTGATGTCGACCTCTTTCTCGTTCCAGTGATGTCGACCACAAATCGAATGGCCATGCTTATCTTGGTCGGGTCACATGAGGGCCCCAAAGTATATCTCTCCTGATCAAAGGGGCAGGTCCCATCTTATTCGACCATGTCTCGCAGCATGGGTCTGGACAAGCCTGAAACTTACCTTTATAACTACCCAGTCATAGAGTAGCGTTTGGACAGCCCAAAGCAAGTCTGTAACCTTCCCGAGTACATGCGCCAGCTCAGGTCTTAGGACACATAATGTATGTTGTACTAGAGGCTCACAGATGACTTATCACTGCGTCTCATAGTTGGGTCTGTCCGACTCAGACCTTATCTCGACTCGGGTCTGACTACGTCGAATCCGACCAGATCCTTCTGATTCCATATTATCCGGTTAGCATCCAATGCTCCATGTCTAGTGAGACGAAGCCATCGACCATGTCATATGCTAGTCTAGTCGGTTGCGCGCCACACAGACCTTTTGACTAGGGACCTTTTAGGACAGTCATCATACAATGCACAGTCCCACAAACAAGTCACGTATTTGTTGATACACATCATTGATAACATCCAAGGACTATCTTTATTCATAAACACATAGAAAATATCACCATACATGATTGCCTCTAGGGCATATCTCCAAAAGTCCCCCACTTGCACTAGAATCAATCAAATAGACATCGAATTCCCATAGCTCTAACGTGCCCCTCATGATTGCATTGTGGAAGCAACTTAGTCAACGGATGTGCAACATTTGCATCCTTGTGAATTTTGCATAACTCTACATCACCTCTCTTTATGATCTTTCATATCAGGTGATATTTCTGATCTATGTGTCTGGTCTTGTGGTGATTCCTCAGCTCCTTGGGTTGTGCAATGGCACCAGAATTACCACAATAAAGGTTCAACAGTTTTACCGAGGCTGGGAAAATACCAAGATCATCCAGAAAGTTATAGATCCAAACACCTTCCTTTGCAGTTTCACAAGCCGCGATGTATCAGGCTTCTATGGTAGAATCATCCACTGTATCTTGCTTGGAACTCGTCCAGCTCACTACTCCTCTGTTCATGACATACATGAATCCATACTGTGATCGAGAATCATCTCTGTCAGTTTGGAAACTAGCATTGGCGTATCCCTTTATGACGAGCTCTTCCTCATCTCCATAAACGAGAAACATTTGCTTAGTCCTTTTCAGGTACTTTAGAATATTGTTCACCGCCGCCTAATGACTCTCACCTAGGTTGGCCTGGTATCTTCTTGTTAAGCTTATTGTAAATGCAACATCAGGCCGACTACATATCATGGCATACATGATGGATCCAATTGCTAAGGCATACGTAATCCTACTCATCCTACTTCGCTCATTAGATGTCGAAGGACTTTGAGTCTCACTTACCCTATACCATGTGAGAGTGGCAAGAACCCTTTCTTGGCCTCACTCAAGTTGAACCGCTTCAACACTTTATCTATGTACGTGCTCTGGCTTAAGCCGAGTAGCCTCCTTGACTCAATAGATCTTGTTGCCTAAAATGTAAACTGCTTCACCGAAAACATGCCATTAAATGATTACTTGACTGAGTTCAACATCAAATCATCATTTATAATCAACAATATGTCATCCACATACAAGATCAAAAACACTATAGAGCTCCCACTTAACTGCTTGTATAAACAAGTTTCCTCTTTGCTTTTGATGAAACCGAGACCAATGACGACCTCATCAAAACAAATATTCTAGCTCCGAGATGCTTGCCTCAACCCAGAAATGGATCTCTTGAGCTAGCACACCTTACTAGTTCTAGTCGGATCAACAAAACCCTCGGGGTTGTATCATATACATGTCCTCGGTTAAATTTCTGTGAAGGAAAGCCGTTTTGACATCCATCTGCCATATCTCGTAATTAAAATATGCAGCTATAGCTAGTACGATCCTCACTGACTTTGGCATCGCTACCGGTGAGTAAGTCTCGTCGTAGTCAATTCCTTGAACTTGTCCATAACCTTTAGGGACAAGCCAAGCTTTGTGGATCTGAACATTTCCATCCACATCGTTTTTCTTCTTAAAGAATTGCAACCAATGGCTGTTATGCCAGGCAGTGGATCAACCAAGTCCCAAACTTGATTCTCATCCATGGACTTTAACTCGGATCTCATGGCCTCTAGCCATGCCTCGGAATCTGGGATCACCATCGCTTCCGCATATGTGGCCGGCTCATCGGTTTCTAGCAACAATACATCATGCACTTTGCGCAATTTTTCCGACCTCCGTGGTTCCACTGCCGCTTCCACTACGGGTTCCCTGACTGACTCTGGTATGATCTCATCACCAGCCGAGCCGTTCCCGAGTGGTCTTCGAATTTCTTCGAGTCAGACCGTCTTTCCACTGGCCTCCTGACTGAGAAACTCTTTCTCAAGGAAATGCCCATTCCGGGCAACAAACACTTTGTTCTCTTCATAGTTGTAGAAGCTATATCCCAAGGTTTCCCTCAGATATCCCATGAATATGCATTTATCCCACTTGGGTGTAAGCTTGTCTGACATAAGTCGTTTAACAAATGCTTCACAACCCCAAATCTTTAGAAAAGACAAACTAGGACTCTTCCCGGTCCTCATCTCATGTGGTGTCTTGTCTATGGATTTTGATGCTACCCTGTTAAGTGTGAAAGCTATAGTTTCTAGAGCTCCCCAGAATGACAAGGGTAAATACGATTTGCTCAGCATAGACCGGACCATGTCCAACAAGGTCCTATTCCTCTGTTCCGACACACCATTTCTCTGTGGCGTACTAGGAGGTGTGAGCTGAGGTACTATACCTCGGCTTTTAGATGATAATCAAACTCCTGGCTCATGTACTCACCTCCATGATCTGATCGTAGAAGTTTTATAATCTTTGCATGCTAATTATCAACCTCATTTTGAAACTCTTTGAACTTTTCAAAAGTTTCTGACTTGTGCCTCATCAAATAGATATATCCATAACTACTCAAGTCGTCGGTAAAAGTCATGAAGTACTGATAGCCACCTCTTGCAGTTGCGCTCATTGGACCACACACATCACTATGTATAAGTTCCAACAGCTTGGACGCTCTCTTGCAACTCTTTGCAAAAGGAGACTTAGTCATCTTGCCGAGTAAGCATGATTTGCATGCCTCAAACGACCCAAGGTCGAATGAAGTTAGGAGCCCATCATCATGGAGCTTCTTCATGTGTTTCATACTAATGTGTCCAGGCCGAAAATGCCAGAAGTATGTCGGATTTATCTCATTAGGCTTATGCCTCTTGACATTCACGTTATAGACCGGTTCCTGTCCCAGATTTAATATAAAAAGCCCATCAGCAATGGGTGCATAGCCATGGAACATTCCATTCAAATAAAACGAACAACCATTGTCCTTTAAATTGAATTCATAACCCTAACTCATCAAGCATGAGGAAGAAATAATGTTCTGACTAAGTGCAGGAATGTAATAACAATTATTCAATTCCAAAAAAATCTAGAAGGAAGTTCGAGCTACATCGTGCCGACCTCCAACGCATCAACTCTTGCTCTGTTGCCAATTCTAATGTAAATATCCCCTTGTGCCACACACCTAGTTATTACTAGCCCCTGCATTGAGTTGCAAATATGAACAACCGATCCGGTATCAAATACCCAAGAGCTACTATGTATGTCAGCAAGGTAAATTTCTACAACATATGTAACAAGTGTACCTTTGTCTAAAGCAAGATTTCCGGCCTTCTTACCATGCTCAGCAAGCCACTTGCTATAGTTCCTCTTCCAGTGACAAGTTTCCTTGCAATGATAGCAAATGGTATTCGAGTTCGGTCCTGACTTCGATGCAGCAACGGAGGTTACCATCTATGTGCCCTTTGCCTTAGCCTTCTTCTTGGACCAACTCTTCTTGAACTTGCCCGAGTTCTGCACCATCAACACTTGATGCGCGCCTTTCTTCATATCCTGCTCTGCGACCTTATCCCCTGCAATTAGCGAGCTTTTTATCCATGTCGTGCATATGATAGTTCGAGATGAACGTCCCATAGATAGGCGGAAGAGAACCCAGCACTGCATCAGTAGCCAGCTCATCCAAGAGCGGGAAGCCCAACCGATCCAAAGCTTGCACGTATCTTATCATCTTGATAACATGCGGGCTCAGGGCATCACCTTCCTTCAGCTTAAAATCCATCAAGGATCGCCATACATTAAACCTTTGGGTCCTAGGCTGCTCCTGAAACATGCTCTTGAGACTCTCGATCATATCGAAAGCCCCAACATCTTCGAAATGTTGTTGCAAATCAGGCTCCATACAAGCCATCATGAGGCAGCTGATCTCGTTTGATTCATCAATGAGTTTCTGGTAGGCATTCATGGTTGTGGCATTAGCATTATTGGCAGGTTCCTCTGGAAGTGGATCCTCTAGAACATGTTCCTTTTGTCATGCTTGAGGACAATTCTCAAATTTCTATACCAGGTGGTAACGTTTGTTCCATTCAGTTTATCCTTTTCCAGAATTGATTTCAATGCAAAGTTGGATTGAGTAGGTGGTGCCATTGATCTAGAATGGAAAAATATGCAATCACTAAGCAATGTGTTTATCTAGAGTAATTCAAGCCTTAGATAGAAATACTCCCACTGAAGTAGGCATCCCTCCGAAAGTCTCAGTGATTCAGGATCCTACTAGCGCATACGACTAGTGAGCTTTAGAATCCCTGCTAGCCAACATGACTATCCGGTAAGCAACTCTTTGCTAATCGTATCTCTATACGACTCATGTCGGTCAGGTAGGTATCTCATACCCCGGCGCCCGATCTCCTTTGCCACAAGGCCCAAAACCGTTTTGATAGCCTTATCAAGTTAACCTGAAGCAGTGCATGTCTGCGTCCAACATGAACCCTTCAATTCAAGGACACCTAGCAGCACCCTAATTTTATGAGCCAACTACTAGATGTACTTGACGTGTGAAGGTGCAACATCTGGGATGGCAATTTGCTTGATATTAACGAGGGATCTTTCTAGCATATTAACATGCATAGAAAACAAGAAGCATAACAATCACAAATAAACATATATTGTGAAATAGTATGGCTCCTTCATGGACGTTCTTCCATGTCGGCTCCGATTCCGATGACCAGCTAGGAACTCCATCTTGTTCATTATGCCAGGATGCCAAGCCACCAAGTTGATCTCTATCTTTCAACTACTACAACTAGTAATGAATTTTACAGAGAATCACAAGTCGACACACAGGTCATTATATATTATATGACAGCACTTTGGCTCCTGCGGGCGGAAAATCATGACACGCATGCCATGTATAATTTACACACATGCATCACATACACATGAGCCAGACAATTCACATCAAACCCTGCAAAAATAAATTTATGCATAGAATCACATTCTACCGGTTTGAGTGATCATGTATGAAATACAAGGCGCTACGCACACGACGGTCCTGCTAACCGGTTAGCGAGCGGGGTTCAAAGGGGCTGCGCCCGATGTTTTCGGAAATCACATATCCCATTTGTACTCCGATCATGCTGAATTTTTCAATCTAACGGATCTGATCGATCATTGCGGATCCGATTTGGATTTACTTTTCACTATTAACCCCGATGGCGGATACCGACCGGTAGGTGTAGGTTGTGTCACGACCTCATCTATTCCGATCATCAGACAACATAGCCACACTGATCCCCATGTGCAGTTGATCTCATCAATGGTGCACATAGCCGATTTCATAAAGGATAATAGATCTCAACGGCAGCCTCCACATATCTAATATGCATAGGATCTGAATCCAAATCCTATAGCAGAGGCTCTGATACCACTATTGGGTTCTACGGTAGGGTGCATCGACTAAAAATAAAAAAAATCATACGTGCAGAACAACCAAGAACATTATATGGGAGATGGATCACAGGTCGTTACCACTAGACGCGCAGTGTCGTGGAGCGGAAGTAGAGTTGGGGCAGCTCATCCAGAGTCGTCTCCTCGTCCAATCTCCCTCGAACAGCCGGTCGTCAGATCCCATGCATGTGCTGGTATTCTGGTGCAACGCAAGTGCACCGCCTCTAGTAGTATTTGTGCATGTAGGAGGGACAACATGCAGCGGACTGCTAGGTCCAATCACATAGTCGGTGGCGAATGGAGGTGGCTATTCGCAACACATGCAAAACCTAGTGGCAACACCGAAGCGGTCAACCGAATGAGTGTACCGCACCTCCACTTTATATGGGCATCCATCATGGGCTCAACACTTGGGCCTCACACGGATCCTAAACCCCAAAGTCTACTTGGCCTATATCCGGGTCCGAGTATGACCACACCTGACTCATGGAGTCAGATCCGACCTCACATGTTTCTTCCCTTAAGCGCGCGATCCCTTAGGTTCTTGTTTACTTGGTCGCGAGTCAGATCACATCTGACTCGACTAGTTGATGGCGGCCTCTAGCAAACCGTGCCGACTCCAAGTGTCCGATGAAGCTAGTTAGGCGAACATGTACATCACACTTTTGTTCCCTTTGCCATACGATATATGTTGTCGGGCTCAAGGCGAGTTTTTCATCCTTGTGCTAGCACAACCTCTTTCTTGTTCCAGTGATGCCGACCACAAATCGGATTATCTCATAATCCATGTCTCATGGCCATACTTATCTTGGGGAGATCACACGAGGGGCCCAGAGTATATCTCTCCTGATAGGAGGTGCAAATCCCATCTTTCCCAACCATGTCTCACAAGATGGGTCTAGACAAGCTCGAAACCTACCTTTATAACTACCCAGTCACAGAGTAGCATTTGGTTGGCCCAAAGCAAGTCTATCACCATCCCGAGTACATGCGCCAGCTCGGGTCTTAGGACATAGAACGTATGTTGTACTAGAAACTCACACATGACATATCACTCTGTCTCATTGTTGGGTCTGTCCGACTCAGACCTTATCTCGACTCGGGTCTGACTATGTCAAATCTGACCAGATCCTTCCGAGTCCATGTTATCCCATTAGCATCCAATGCTCCATGGCTAGTGAGACCAAGCCATCGACCGTCTCATATTGCTAGTCTAGTCGGTTGCGCGTCAAAACAACCCTTTCGACTAGGGACCTTTTAGGATAGTCATCAGACAGTGCATTGTCCCACAAACAAGTCACATACTTGTTGACACACATCATTTATAACATCCAAGGACTATCTTTATTCATAAACACATAGGAAATATCATCATACATGATTGCCTCTAGGGCATATCTCCAACACATCATCATTAGCTTCCTCCCTTGTTCGTGTAGGCATCACGGGAGCTACTTTTTGTGATGTGCTACTCTCCAATTCGAGATAAGGTACAATTACCTCTTCAAGTTCTACTTTCCTCCCACTCACTTCTTTCGAGAGAAACTCCTTCTTTATAAAGGACCCATTCTTGGCAACAAAGATCTTGCCCTCAGATCTATGATAGAAGGTATACCCAATGGTCTCTTTAGGGTATCCTATGAAGACTCACTTCTCCACTTTGGGTTTGACCATATCAGGTTGAAGCCACTTGACATAAGTGTCGCATCCCCAAACTTTAAGAAACGATAGTTTAGGTTTCTTGCCAAACCATAATTCATATGGTGTTGTCCCAATGGACTTAGACGGTGCCCTATTTAAAGTGAATGCAGTTGTCTCTAATGCATAACCCCAAAATGATAGTGGAAAAGTGGTAAGAGACATCATAGCACACACCATATCTCATAAAGTATGATTATGACATTCAGACACACCATTACGCTGCGGTGTTCGAGGTGGCATGAGCTGTGAAACAATTCCACACTGTCTTAAATGCATACCAAACTTGTAACTCAAATATTCACCTCCACGATCAGATCGTAGAAATTTAATTTTTCTTGTTACGATGATTCTTTACTTCACTGTAAAACTCCTTGAACTTTTCAAATGTTTTAGACTTGCGTTTCATTAAGTAAATATACTCATATCTACTCAAATCATCTGTGAAGGTAAGAAAATAATGATATCCACCGCATGCTTCAACACTCATTGGATCGCATACATTAGTATGTATTATTTCCAACAAGTCACTAGCCCGCTCCATTGTTCCAGAAAATAGGGTTTTAGTCATATTGACCATAAGGCATGGTTCACATGTATCGAATGATTCAGGATCAAGTGATTCCAAAAGTCCACCGACATGGAGTTTCTTCACGCGCTTTACACCAATATGACCTAAGCGGTAGTGCCACAAGTATGTGGTACTATCATCATTAACTTTGCATCTTTTGGCATCAATATTATGAACATGTGTATCATTACGATCGAGATTAAACAAGAATAAACCGTTCACAAGGGGTACATGACCATAAAAGATATTATCCATATGAACAGAACAACCATTATTCCCTGACTTAAATGAATAACCATCTCGCAATAGACAAGATCCAGATATAATGTTCATGCTCAACACAGGCACCAAATAACAATTATTTAGGTTCATAACTAATCCTGAAGGTAAACGTAGAGGGAGCATGCCGACGATAATCACATCAACCTTTGAACCATTTTCGACGTGCATCATCACCTTGTCCTTTGCTAGTCTTTGTTTATTCTGCATCTCCTATTTTGATTTACAAATATTAGCAACCGGACCATTATGAAATACCCAGGCGCTACTACGAGCAATAGTAAGGTACACATCAATAACATGTATATCAAATATACCTTTGTTGGCGTTGTCGGCCTTCTTATCTACCAAGTACTTGGGAAGTTCCGCTTCCAGTTGCCATTCCCCTTGCAATAGAAGCACTTAGTCTCAGCTTTGGGTCCAGCCTTGGGTTTCTTCACGGGAGCGGCAACTAGTTTGCCAATCTTCTAAAAGTTCCCTTTCTTTCGCTTGCCTTTCTTATTGAAAATAGTGGTCTTGTTGACCATCAACACTTGATGCTCTTTCTTGATTTCTACCTCCGCGGCCTTAAGCATCGCGAATAGCCCAGGGATCTTTTTCTCCATCCCTTGCATATTATAGTTTGTCACAAAGCCCTTGTAGCTTGGTGGCAGTGACTAAAGAACTCTATGAATCGCTATTTCTTTCGGAAGATTAACTCCCAACTGATTCAAGCAGTTGTAGTACCCAGAAATTCTGAGTGCGTGCTCACTAATGGAGCTATTCACCTCCATCATGCTGCTAAAGAACTTGTTGGAGGTCTCATACCTCTCAACACGGGCATGAGCCTGAAATATCAATTTCAGCTCCTCAATCATCTCATATGCTCTGTGGTGCTCAATATGTCTTTGGAGCCCCGGTTCTAAGCCGTAAAGCATGGCGCATTGAACCATCAAGTAGTCATCAGAATGTGCCTGCCAGACATTCATAACATATCCAGGCGAGCCTTGACGGGGTGCATCACCAAGCGGTGCATTAAGGACATAAGCCTTCTGTGCAGTAGTGAGGATAATCCTCAAATGATGGACATAGTCCGCATAGTTCCTTCCACCATCTTTCAAGTTTTTTTTTCTCTAGGAATGCATTAAAATTACAGGGCAGCTACAACGCGAGCCATTGATCTACAACATAATTTTGCAAAGATAGTAAGACAAAAGTTCATGAAAATTGGTTCAATAAATCATATTACTAATGAACTCCCACTTAAATCAACATACCTCAAGTTGTCTAAGAGTTACATGATCCAAATCAACCAACGCATGTCCGATCATCGTGTGGGATGGAGTGGTCATCAATGGTGAACATCTCCATGTTGATCATATCTACTATATGACTCATGTTTGACCTTTTGTTCCTTCATGTTCCGAGGCCATGATTGTACATATTAGGCTCGTCAAGTTTAACCCAAGTATTTCGCATGCGTAAAACTGGCTTACACCCATTGTATGCGAACGTAGAGTCCATCACACCCGATCATCATGAGGTGCTTCGAAACGACGAACTTTCCCAATGGTGCATACTTAGGGAGAACACTTTTATCTTGAGGTTGAGTGAAGGGATCATCTTATAATGCTACCATCGTCCTAAGAAAAATAAGATACATATAAAGATAAACATAACATGCAATCAATATATGTGACATGATATGGCCATTATTATCTCGTGCTTTTGATCTCTATCTCCAAAGCACCGGCATGATCTCCATATTCACTGGCATGACACCATGATCTCCATCATCATCGTGTCATCACGTGGTTGTCTCGCTAACTATTGCTTGTAAAACTATTACTAACGCATAGTGATAAAGTAAAGCAATTACATGGCGTTATTAGTTGACACGTAGGTCATAAAATAAATTAAAGACTACCATATGGCTCCTACCGGTTTCCATACTCATTGACATGCAAGTCGAGAACCTGTTACAAAACATGATCATCTCATACATTAACATATATCACATCATGTCTTGGCCATACCACATCACAACATGCCCTGCATAAACAAGTTAGACGTCCTCTACTTTGTTGTTGCAATTTTTACCTGGCTGCTAGGGAAAACTATAAGAACCGTTATTATCTACGCAAAACCACAATGGTGATATTCAAGTTGCCTTTTAACGTTATACAAGGACTGCCTATGTCAAATCCAATTCAACTAAAGTGGGAGAGACAGACACCCGCAAAGCCACTTGTATGCAATACAAGTTGAATGTCAGTCATTGGAACCGGTCTCATGTGCGAGGACATGTAAGGTTGGTCTGAGCCACTTCATCTGAATGAAATATGCCCTAGAGGCAATAATAAAGTTATTATTTATTTCCTTATTTCATGATAAATGTTTATTGTTCATGCTAGAATTGTATTAAGTGGAAACATAATACATGTGTGAATACATAGACAAACATAGTGTCACTAGTATGCCTCTACTTGACTAGCTCGTTGAATCAATGATGGTTATGTTTCCTAACCATAAACATGAGTTGTCATTTGATTAACGGGATCACATCATTAGAGAATGATGCGATTGACTTGACCCATCCATTAGCTTAGCACGATGATCGTTTAGTTTGTTGCTATTGCTTTCTTCATGACTTATACATATTCCTATGACTATGAGATTATGCAACTCCCGTTTACCAGAGGAACACTTTGTGTGCTACCAAATGTCACAACGTAACTGGGTGATTATAAAGGTGCTCTACAGGTGTCTCTGAAGGTAATTGTTGAGTTGGCGTATTTCGAGATTAGGATTTGTCACTCCGATTGTCGGAGAGGTATCTCTGGGCCCACTCGGTAATGCACATCACTATAAGCCTTGCAAGCATTGTAACTAATGAGTTAGTTGCGGGATGATGTATTACGGAACGAGTAAAGAGACTTTCCGGTAACAAGATTGAACTAGGTATTGAGATACCGACGATCGAATCTCGGGCAAGTAACATACCGATGACAAAGGGAACAACGTATGTTGTTATTCGGTTTGACCGATAAAGATCTTCGTAAATATGTGGGAGCCAATATGAGCATCCAGGTTCCGCTATTGGTTATTGACTGGAGACGTGTCTCGGTCATGTCTACATAGTTGTCGAACTCGTAGGGTCCGCACGCTTAAAGTTTGATGACGGTTATATAATCAGTTTATGTGATTTGATGTACTGAAGGTATTTCGGAGTCCCGGGTGAGATCGGGGACATGACTAGGAGTCCCGAAATGGTCGAGACATAAAGATCGATATATTGGACGACTATATTCGGACATGGGAAAGGTTCCGAGTGATTCGGGTATTTTCGGAGTACCAGGGAGTTACGGGAATTCACCGGGAGTAGTATTGGGCCTTTTTGGGCCATACGGGAATAGAGGAGAGGCCAAAAGGAAGGAGGCGCGCACCCCCCCTCTGGTCCGAATTGGACAAGGTGTGCAGCCCCCTTTTCCTTCTCCCTCTCCCTCTCTTCCCTTCTCTCCTACTCTGGAAAGGAAAGGGGATTCCTACTAGGACTTGGGAGTCCTAGTAGGACTCCCCACACTTGGTGCGCCCCCTCTAGGGCCGGCCTCTCCCTCCCTCCTTTATATACGGGGGCAGGGGGCACCTCTATACACAACAATTGATCTCTTGGATCTTTTAGCCATGTGCGGTGCCCCTCTCCACCATAGCCCACCTCGATAATATTGTAGCGGTGCTTAGGCGAAGCCCTGCGATAGTAGAACATCAACATCATCACCATGTCGTCGTGCTGACGGAACTCTCCCTCAAAGCTCGGCTGGATCGGAGTTCGAGGGACGTCATCGAGTTGAACATGTGCAGAACTCAGAGGTGTCGTGCGTTCGGTACTTGATCGATCGGATCGTGAAGATGTACGACTACATCAACCGCGTTGTGCTAACGCTTCCACTTTCGGTCTAAGAGGGTACGTGGACACACTCTCCCCTCTCGTTGCTATGCATCACCATGATCTTGCGTGTGTGTAGGAATTTTTTTAAATTACTACGTTCCCCAACAGTGGCATCCGAGCCAGGTTTTATGCGTAGATGTTATATGCACGAGTAGAACACAAGTGAGTTGTGGGCGATACAAGTCATACTGCTTACCAGCATGTCATACTTTGGTTCAGTGGTATTGTTGGATGAAGCAGCCCGGACCGACATTACGCGTATGCTTACGCGAGACTGGTTCTACCGACGTGCTTTGCACATAGGTGGCTGGCGGGTGTCAGTTTCTCCAACTTTAGTTGAACCGAGTGTGGCTACGCCCGGTCCTTGAGAAGGTTAAAACAACACTAACTTGATGAACTATCGTTGTGATTTTGATGCTTAGGTAAGAATGGTTCTTGCTCAGCCCGTAGCAGCCATGTAAAACTTGCAACAACAAAGTAGAGGACGTCTAACTTGTTTTTGCAGGGCATGTTGTGATGTGATATGGTCAAGACATGATGCTATATTTTATTGTATGAGATGATCATGTTTTGTAAATGAGTTATCGGCAACTGGCAGGAGCCATATGGTTGTCGCTTTATTGTATGCAATGCAATCGCCCTGTAATTGCTTTACTTTATCACTATGCGGTAGCGATAGTTGTAGAAGCAATATTTGGTGAGACGACAACGATGCTACGATGGAGATCAAGGTGTCGCGCCGGTGACGATGGTGATCATGACGGTGCTTCAGAGATGGAGATCACAAGCACAAGATGATGATGGCCATATCATATCACTTATATTGATTGCATGTGATGTTTATCTTTTATGCATCTTATTTTGCTTTGATTGACGGTAGCATTATAAGATGATCTCTCACTAAATTTCAAGATAAAAGTGTTCTCCCTGAGTATGCACCGTTGCCAAAGTTTGTCGTGCCCAGACACCACGTGATGATCGGGTGTGATAAGCTCTACGTCCATCTACAACGGGTACAAGCCAGTTTTGCACACGTAGAATACTTAGGTTAAACTTGACGAGCCTAGCATATGCAGATATGGCCTCGGAACACTGAGACCAAAAGGTCGAGCGTGAATCATATAGTAGATATGATCAACATAGTGATGTTCACCATTGAAAACTACTCCATTTCACGTGATGATCGGTTATGGTTTAGTTGATTTGGATCACGTGATCACTTAGATGATTAGAGGGATGTCTATCTAAGTGGGAGTTCTTAAGTAATATGATTAACTGAACTTTAATTTATCATGAACTTAGTCCTGGGAGTATTAGCATATCTATGTTGTAGATCAATAGCTCGCGTTTAGGTCCTCTGTTTTATTTTTGATATGTTCCTAGAGAAAACTAAGTTGAAAGATGTTAGTAGGAATGATGCGGATTGGATCCGTGATCTGAGGATTATCCTCATTGCTGCACAGAAGAATTATGTCATTGATGCACCGCTAGGTGACAGACCTATTGCAGGAGCAGATGCACATGTTATGAACGTTCGGCTAGCTCAATATGATGACTACTTGATAGTTTAGTGCACCATGCTTAACAGCTTAGAATCGGGACTTCAAAGACGTTTTGAACGTCGTGGATCATATGAGATGTTCCAGGAGTTGAAGTTAATATTTCAAGCAAATACCCGAGTTGAGAGATATGAAGTCTCCAACAAGTTCTATAGCTAAAAGATGGAGGAGAATAGCTCAAGTAGTGAGCATGTGCTCAGATTGTATGGGTACTACAATCACTTGAATCAAGTGGGAGTTAATCTTCCAGATAAAATAGTGATTGACAAAATTCTCTAGTCACCATCACCAAGTTAGTAGAACTTCGTGATGAACTATAGTATGCAAGGGATGACGAAAACGATTCCCGAGCTTTTTATGATGATGAAATCATTTAAGGTATAAATCAAGAAAGGGCATCAAGTGTTGATGATTAACAAGACCACTAGTTTCAAGAAAAGGGCAAACGGAAAGATAGGGAACTTCAAGAAGAACGGCAAGCAAGTTGCTACTCAAGTGAAGAAGCCCAAGTCTGGACCTAAGCCTGAGACTATGTGCTTCTACTGCAAAGGGACTGGTCACTAGAAGCGGAACTGCCCCAAGTATTTGGCAGATAAGAAGGATGACAAAGTGAACAAATGCTATATTTGATATACATGTTATTGATGTGTACTTTACTAGTGTTTATAGCAACCCCTCGGTATTTGATACTGGTTCAGTTGCTAAGAGTAGTAACTCGAAACGGGAGTTGCAGAATGAACAGAGACTAGTTAAGGGTGAAGTGATGATGTGTGTAGGAAGTGGTTCCAATATTGATATGATCATCATCACACACTCCCTATACTTTCGGATTAGTGTTTGCATTGAGCATGAATATGATTTGATCATGTTATTGCAATACTGTTATTCATTTAAGTTAGAGAATAATTGTTGTTCTGTTTACATGAATAAAACCTTCTATGGTTATACATCCAATGAAAATGGTTTGTTGGATCTCGATCGTAGTGATACACATATTCATAATATTGAAGCCAAAAGATGCAAAGTCGTTTAGGTCATATTGGTGTAAAGCGCATGAAGAAACTCCATGCTGATGGGCTTTTGGAATCACTTGATTATGAATCATTTTGATGCTTGCGAACCATGCCTCATGGGCAAGATGACTAAGACTCCGTTCTCCGGAACAATGGAGCGAGCCACTGACTTATTGGAAATAATACATACCAATGTATGCGGTCCAATGAGTGTTGAGACTCACGACGGGTATCATTGTTTTCTGACCTTCATAGATGATTTGACCAGATATGTGTATATCTACTTGATGAAACATAAGTCTGAAACATTTGAAAAGTTCATATAATTTCAGAGTGAAGTGGAAAATCATCATAACAAGAAAATAAAGTTTCTACGATCTGATCGTGGAGGAGAATATTTGAGTTACGAGTTTGGTATTCATTTGAAACAATGTGAAATAGTTTCGCAACTCACGCCACCTGGAACACCATAGCGTAACGGTGTGTCCGAACATCATAACCGTACTTTATTAGATATGGTACAATATATGATGTCTCTTACCGATTTACCACTATCGTTTTGGGGTTATACATTAGAGATAACTGCATTCACGTTAAAAAGGGCACCATCTAAATCCGTTGAGACAACACCATATGAACTGTGGTTTAGCAACAAACCTAAGCTGTCGTTTCTTAAAGTTTGGGGTTGCGATGCTTAATTGAAAAAGTTTCATCTTGATAAGCTCAAACCCAAGTCGGAGAAGTGCGTCTTCATGGGATACCCAAAAGTAACTGTTGGGTACACCTTCTATCACAGATCTGAAGGCAAGATATTTGTTGCTGAGAATGGATCCTTTCTAGAGAAGGAGTTTCTCTCGAAAGAAGTGAGTGGGAGGAAAGTGGAACTTGATGAGGTAACTGTACTTGCTCCCTTATTGGAAAGTAGTTCATCACAGAAATCTGTTTCTATGACTCCTACACCAATTAGTGAGGAAGCTAATGATGATGATCATGTAACTTCAGATCAAGTTACTACCGAACCTCGTAGGTCAACCAGAGTGAGATCCGCACCACGGTGGTAAGGTAATCCTATTCTGGAGGTCATGTTATTTGACCATGATGAACCTACGAACTATGAGGAAGCGATGATGAGCCCAGATTCCGCGAAATAGCTTGAGGCCATGAAATCTGAGATGGGATCCATGTATGAGAACAAAGTGTGGACTTTGGTTGACTTGCCCGATGGTCGGCAAGACATAGAAAATAAATGGATCTTCAAGAGGAAGACGGACTCTGATAGTAGTGTTACTATCTGCAAAGCTAGACTTGTCAAAAAAGGTTTTGACAAAGTTCAAGGTGTTGACTACGATCAGATTTTCTCACTCGTAGCGATGCTTAAGTCTGTCCGAATCATGTTAGCAAATTGGCACATTTTATGAAATCTGGCAAATGGATGTCAAAACTACATTCCTTAATGGATTTGTTAAAGAAGGGTTGTATATGATGCAACCAGAAGGTTTTGTCGATCCTAAAGGTACTAACAAAATGTGCAAGCTCTAGCGATCCATCTATGGACTGGTGCAAGCATCTCAGAGTTGGAATATACGCGTTGATGAGTTGATCAAAGCATATAGTTTTATACAGACTTGTGGTGAAGACTGTATTTACAAGAAAGTGAGTGGGAGCACTACAACATTTCTGATAAATGTATGTGAATGATATATTGTTGATTGGAAATAATGTAGAATTTTCTGGAAGCATAAATGAGTATTTGAAAGGAGTTTTTCAAATAAAGACCTCGGTGAAGCTACTTACATATTGAGCATCAAGATCTATAGAGATAGATCAAGACGCTTGATTAGTTTTTTCAATGAGTACATACCTTGACAGGATTTTGAAGTAGTTCAAAATGGAACAGTCAAAGAAAGAGTTCTTACCTGTGTTACAAGGTGTAAAATTGAGTAAGACTCAAAGCCCTACCACGGCAGAAGATAGAAAGAGAATGAAAGTCATTCCCTATGCCTCAGCCATAGTTTCTATAAAGTATGCCATGTTGTGTACCAGATCTATTGTCTACCCTACACCGAGTTTAGCATGGGAGTACAATAATGATCTAGGATTAGATCACTGGACAGCGGTCAAAATTATCCTTAGTGGAATAAGGATATGTTTCTCGATTATGGAGGTGACAAAAGGTTCATCGTAAAGGGTTACATCGATGCAAATTTTGACACTGATCCAAATGACTCTAAGTCTCAATCTGGATACATTTTGAAAGTGGGAGCAATTAGCTAGAGTAGCTCCATGCAGAGCATTGTTGACATAGAAATTTGCAAAATACATACGGATCTGAATGTGGCAGACCCGTAGACTAAACTTCTCTCACAAGCAAACCATGATCACACCTTAGTACTCTTTGGGTGTTAATCACATAATGATGTGAACTAGATTATGACTCTAGTAAACCCTTTGGGTGTTGGTCACAAGACGATGTGAACTATGGGTGTTAATCACATGGTGATGTGAACTATTGGTGTTAAATCACATGGCAATGTGAACTAGATTATTGACTCTAGTGCAAGTGGGAGACTGAAGGAAATGTGCCCTAGAGGCAATAATAAAGTTATTATTTATTTCCTTATTTCATGATAAATGTTTATTATTCATGCTAGAATTGTATTAAGTGGAAACATAATACATGTGTGAATACATAGACAAACATAGTGTCACTAGTATGCCTCTACTTGACTAGCTCGTTCAATCAATGATGGTTATGTTTCCTAACCATAGACATGAGTTTTCATTTGATTAACGGGATCACAACATTAGAGAATGATGTGATTCACTTGACCCATCCGTTAGCTTAGCACGATGATCATTCAACATCATCCCACAATACGAACGAATAAAAATAAGACAAGGGAGGTAAAAAATCTGAACATCAACGCCCACAACTTGTTTGTGTTCTACTCGTGCATATCATCTACGCATAGACCTAGCTTCGATACCACTGAGAGAACGTTGCATGAAAATCAAAAAAATTCCTACGGAACACCCAAGATCTAATCCAAGATATGCATAGCAATGAGATGGGAGTGTGTCTACATACCCTTGTAGACCGAAAGTAGAAGAATATATAACGCGGTTGATGTAGTCATACTCTTCACGATCCAATCGCGATCCAATCCGATGAAGAGCCGAACAGACGGCACCCTTTGAATTCAGCACACGTACGGCTCGATGATGGATCCTCCTCCTTAATCTAGCAATAGAAGGGGGAAATATATGGGATCTCGACTAGCATGATGGCTTGGTGGAGATGGTGGTGGTGCAGTGTTGGCAGGGCTTCGACAAACGCCGTCGAAACCGATTTGAGGAGAAAACGGAGTTATGGTAGAGGTAGGGCTGCCGCCAGGGCATGGGAATTGGTGTGTTCAGCCCCTCCCTCTCCCCCACTATATATAGGAGGCAAGGGGAGGGCTGGGGTGTAGCCCTATGATACGTCTCCAACGTATCTATAATCTTTTATTGTGCATGCTATTATATTATCAATCTTGGATGTTCTATATGCATTATTATTCTATTTTATATGAATTTTTGGGACTAACCTATTAACCTAGTGCCCAATGCTAGTTGCTCTTTTGCTTGTTTTTGTCTTATAGAAAATCAATACCAAATGGAGTCCAAATGGAACAAAACTTTTTGACGATTTTTCTAGGACCACAAGACACCCTGGAAGCTTCGGCAGGAGGCCAGAAGGGCCACGAGGAGATGACAAGCTTACGGGGCGTGCCCCAAGAGGGCGCGCCCAAGCTTGTGGGGCCCCCGTGGCACTTCTAGCCGTAATTTTTCTTCTATAAGTACCCAAATATTCCCAGTAGACCAGAGGACACACCAAAAATACTTTTCCACCGCCGCAAGTTTCTGTCTTCGTGAGATCCCATGGGGACCTTTTCCGGTACTCGACTGAGGGGGATTCGATCACGAGGGCTTCTACATCAATCTTGTGCCCTTCCGATCATGTGTGAGTAGTTTACCACAGAACTACGGGTCCATAGTTAGTAGCTATATGGCTTCTTCTCTCTCTTTGATCTTCAATACAATGTTCTCCTCGATGTTCCTGGAGATCTATTTGATTTAATCCTATTTTTTGGTGCGTCTATTGAGATCTGATGAATTGTGGGTTTATGATCAGATTATCTACGGATATTATTTGAGTCTTCTCTGAAATCTTTTATGCATGATTTATATAGCTTTGTATTTCTCTCTAGTCTAGTGATTTGGTTTGGCCAACTAGATTTATTTTTCTTGCAATTGGAGTGGTGCTTTGTAATGTGTTCAATGTTGCGGTGCTCAATCCCATGTGGCACCCCTCAGAGAGACCGGAACACCCCATGTTCTAGCCCAGAGATCGAGGTAGGTCTTCTGGAATATGGCACTGCTCGGCCTAGAACAAATCAGCTCTTTATTACAAAGGTCTGATTTACAAAGGATCACATCAACACGACGACACTATGCCTGCTAAGGTAGCTCTATGCTAGCAGAGCTATACTTTTAGCAGCAGAACGATGACGACGGTGGTGAACTCCACTCCGCAGGGACTCTGGCTGGGACGCGATATAGCTCACACGAATGGAAACCTCGAGGGCTAATCAATCACGGCATCACCTGCAATCTGGCATGACATGGCAGGTCAGTACATTGAATGTACTTTCAAGCTCACAACAACCAAAAGCATCAAGGCAAAATAACAGCATAGCATTTAACAGGTAAAATTATAAATAACTACTATGATGGGAAGCAACTACTAAGCATGATATGGTACTACTAGGATTACTACTGAACCACCATCTCAAGAACCATCTCACTCTTGACTATCCGGCCAAGCAATATATCACCTCGATCACCTTGTGATCAATACCTCCACGTGATCACCACGTGATCACATCAAAAACGGAATGATCATCCTCAAGACCATCCCTATATCCTCATCATCATCCTACCGAACTATTACTGCTCACATATCAACATATAAATTATCTATCAAGTCATTCTCGTAAGTCATTCCGTCATTTGAGGGTTGATCGAACGGTGTGACCTAGTATGAACTGTGCCCATGACCGAGGATGCGGCTATTGATAGATTAAGTACACACTCTACAGAGGTTAGCACACTGTACCTACATCACAGAACCCATGGCCTCGTACTCCCATTAGGGTGGACCAACAGCGTTCCGACAAAACCAATCTACTGCCATGACACTCTCCTGGCCACTCCGGCCAACTCCCCTTTGGACTCAGTGAAGGGTGGCCCCGATGCTACTCTGGACATCCAACGGCCAACGTCGTGGAAAAACAAAACTGTCCCAAACGAGGACAAAGGGCCCTACAACTACGGGCACACAAGACTTATACCGGCCTACTTGATCAGGGTAGCGCACGCGTATAACCTTCCCTAGTTGGAGGCACCGGCGAGAGGCAAAACAATAGAATGCATTAGGGCCTTCCCATAAAGGTAAATGTGGTTGCACTAGAAAAGCCCGGTTCGGTGGAACCTGACCAACGAAATGATGGAATTTGTCCCCAAGGTAGAACTATGATAACTGACACTCCGATATAATCTATCCACTTGTAATCCAAGTCATAGAAATATCCAACAAATAATCCAGAGCATACAATCATCATATCACAATACTCTGAGGATAGCATAACACTACTATCATGATGAATCCAAGAATCAAGATACTAATAATCCAATTGCAAGATCAAAATATTAACCTAAGATCCACATGATAATATCATATCCAAAATAATACTCCAAAATATAATATCAAATACCATCATGAAAATAATCATAATACGCACTAATAATCTAATGGAAACATGCCATCCTCATCTACAAAATATTAGTCCTAGAAATCCAAGCAATGCGATGGCAACAACAAGATCAAGATAACTCCAAGAAATACCATGGACAATTCATTTGTAGCTAATGCAATATTTTAAGCAATTCAAATTAAACAAACCAAATCATTGCATTGCAATCATGCAAATGGAGGGTGTGGCTTGCCTTGCTCCAAGAAGAAGTGGAAAGCTCCTCGTCTTCATCATGCACACAAAAACCTACTGAAAAACGTTTTTGAAGGCTTTTGTAAATAATCCATAATGCATTTTTCTCTGTCCAGAAAATCTAGACAGTAGAGAAAAATACCAAATTTTACTAGAAAATAGAGGAGCTCAACAGAAAAATAATGCAAAAAGAATCAGTTCATTTCGACTAGTAGTTTAGGAGTTATTCATGGTCAAAGTTGAGTCAAACTTGGATTTAAATTGATTTAAATAGAATTTCAGAAAATCCCTAGGGGGCTGACATCGAAGGTGTAAAGTGGGTTTACGCCTCCACTTAGAAAACGGTTCGGGAGGGGGATGAGAGACTGACTAGAGGGGCCCGCCTGGCGGGTTTAAGAGAGAGGGGGAGGGAACAAAGGCGGAGCGGCTCACCGGTGACGGCTAGCCTGTGTAGAGGCCACGACGGAGCTGGGCGAGGGCGGGGATGGAACGGGCGCTCGACGGTGGTCACGCCCGTACCCGCAGCTCCTCGGGAGGTGGCTGGATGGCGCGTCCCCATCATCTCCGGCGGCTGCGTGCTTCGGGCATCGGCGAAGTCGATGATCCCGGTGACGATTGGCCCGGGGAAGTGGTCGAGGAGGATTAGTGGAGTAAGAGGAATTCAATGGTGGTGGTGGCTTGACTAGAGATGCGTGGGAGGAGTCGGGCTAGAGTAGAGGCCGCACGGAGAGGCACCTCACCGGAGAGGAGGAAGAGGGCTCGCCGGCCTCGATGCTGGACTCCAGAGAGCGATTGGGAGGGAGAGAGGTGGAGGGTGAAGAGAAACGAGCTCCAGGGCGGCTTAAATAGGCAGGGAGGGAGGATCCAGAGCTCGGGTGCCGCCATGGGCACACGGGCCTGCTCCGGCGATGACCGCATGCATCACAATGGAGATGGAGGTGATTGGTGAGGCAGAGGGGGCTCACAGGGAGATGGAGCCAAGGGGCTAGGAGGAAACAACCGAGGCGAGCTCAGAGCCAAACCGATCACAGTGTGCCCGTGGTGCTCAGCAGCTAGCTCCGGAGAGGAGGGTCCTGGAGGGGGCAGGGGGTGGAGAGCGACGGGTGAAAGAAGGGGAGTCAGGTCGACAACACCAAACGCACGAATACCGCCGGGAAGCCGCGGGCCAATGGGACCCGACGCGTACAGCGTGTTTGCTGCAACCAGAGAGCGCACAGAGACAAGAATACACGCGATCAATGCCTCGCATGGCAAGGAAGGGACGCAAGAGGCTGCCAATTCATGTCCAGTGTGTTGTCCTTGCATCAGAGGGGCTGTGGGAGTTGATGGATCATCAAAAGAAACCAAGGTGGGATGTGAGGCATCGATGCAAGTTTGTTGTATCAAACTTGATCAGGCCATTGTAATCCATAGATAATAGATTGAGGCTAGAGTTGATGTCTGAGAGATTAAGCATAGGAAGGACTATTATCTTGGGGGTTTTAGAAGGAAATGGACCAAGATTAAACATAGTTGCCTTGCAACTACCATTATGGTCCAAAATCAAGATGTGGATGATGCACTCACATGGATTAGCCACTTCAGCTGAAACTTGGTAGATCATGATAATATGGACATATGAAGATGCTGTAAAAAAATCATACCAAATGGATTTCCCAAAATGGTACATCCATCACAAACATCCTCTCTATCCAGAATGTTGGGATAATTTTATATAGAAAATGGATTGCTGAAATTATCCCAAACTTGATGGAGAGTAGTTATATTGGTAGGAGCATGATTTGGTAATTTCTCAGAATTAATGAAGCAATATAAAATATACTTGCTTCACAACCTAAAAATATTAACAGAATCAAAGATTTGATCATGTGATCACATAGATGATTGGATCGAGCTGAAAATTGGAGGAGTGTGATGATATGAGCACATGAAGGAGTGTGCAAAATTTCAACTCATTTGGATACTCCTAGCTAGTACTTCCTTCACAATGGCTTCTGTTTGACACAAACTTTCAAAAATTGCTGAGGAAGATACTAGGCAAATGGAGCTGAATTTTGGCATGAGGCAGTGATTTGGATGTAAGAGCATGCCCAAAAAGTTTGGGAGCAATCAAGTAAAGATAGGTTGCACTCCCTTCACAGAAGACCACTTTGGACAAAAATGAAGAAATAATATTGGGGAATTACTTTTGGGCTAGGAAGGGAAAGTTTGGACATATTTGGGTCACATATGATCCAAACAATTTATGAGAATTATATGGAAATTTTGGGTGTGACAGAAATATAGGTTGCTTCACAACCTAGGTCAGACATGACTATTCCTTTAATAGAAAAGGGAATATTCCAAGAAAAAGAATTTTGGGGTTGGGATAGAATGGAAATGACTTGATCTTGGGAGAGATTTGAGAATAATGAGACACTTTAGAGAAGAAATGATGATGATCTCCCAGGTTTCAAGTCCAAAGAACTGCTCCAAAAAGAAAATCAGAGCACAAACCAAATAAATTAAAAGAAAAAGAAAGGGCCAAAAACCAGGGTGTTACATCCCAGTGACAGAAGGGGACATGACCCGTATTTGTATTGTTGCCATTGAGGATGAAAAGATCGGGTTTGTTCATATTGATTGGATCTATCCCTCTACATCATGTCATATTGTTTAAGGTGTTACTTCGTTCTTGTTAACTTAATACACTAGATGCATCCTGGATAACGGTCGATGTGTGGAGTAATATTAGTAGATGCAGGTAGGAGTCGGTCTACTTGTCTCGAACGTGATGCCTATATACATGATCATTACCTTAGATATTGTCATAACTATGCGCTTTTCTATCAAATGCTCAATAGTAATTTCTTTACCCACCATATGCTTTCTTTCAAGAGAGAAGCCTCTAATGAAAACTATGGCTCCCGAGTCTATATTTTATCATAATATTTTCAGACCTATAAAATCAAAAACACAGAAATACCTTGCTGCAATTTATTTACTTTTATTTTATTTTGCACTTTTACTTATCTTTCATATGTATCACTATCAGATCTCATCCTTGCAAGTAACCATGAAGGGATTGACAACCCCTTTATCGCGTTGGGTGCAAATATTTGTTTGTTTGTGTAGGTGCAATTATTGGAGACTTGTGTGTTCCTCCTACTGGAATGATACCTTGGTTCTTAACTAAGGGAAATACTTATCTCTACTTTGCTACATCACCCTTTCCTCTTCAAGGGAAAAACTAATGCAAGCTCAAGAAGTAGCACCCTAGCCCCTCGTACAAAAAGGGGGCATGGGCCTAGGGTGGTTTCCTCCCTCCCCAAGGCACCTAGGGGGTGCCTTACCCCCTTAGGAATCTTCCTCCTCCCTTCTTGGCGCATGAGCCTCTTGGGGCTGGTTCCCCTGGCCCATATAGGCCAAGGCGCACCTCCTACAGCCCATGTGGGCACCGGGGCAGGTAGACCCCCGAACCCCTTTCGGCATTCTCGATACAATACCGATAATGCCCGAAACTTTTCCGTCGACCAAAACCGGACTTCCTATATATAAATCTTTACCTCTGGACCATTCCGAAGATCCTCATCACGTCTTGGATCGCACCCCGGACCCCAACAACATTCGGTTACCAATGCACATATCCCAATACTACTCTAGCGTCATCGAACGTTATGCGTGCAAGCCCTACGGGTTCGGGAATCATGTAGACATGACCGAGAGACCTCTCCGGTCAATATCCAGTAGCGGGACCTGGATTCCCATAATGGTTCCTACATATTACATGAAGATATTTTATAGGTTGAACCACGATGTCGAGGATTCGGTTAATCTCGTATGCAATTCCCTTTGTCCAGCGATATGTTACTTGTCCGAGATTCGATCATTGGTATCTCCATACTTAGTTCAATCTCGTTCTGGCAAGTCTCTTTACTCATTCTATAATACAAGATCCCGTGACTAACTCATTAGCCACATTGCTTGTAAGCTTTTCATGATGTTGTATTACCGAGAGGGCCCAGAGATATCTATCCATCATACGGAGTGACAAATGCCAGTCTCGATGCATGCAACTTAACAGACACCTTCAGAGATACATGTAGAGCTCTTTTATGATCACCCAGTTACGATGTGACATATGATAGCACACAAAAGTATTCCTATTGTTTCCAGGAGTGACATGAACTCATGGTCTAAGGAACTAATACTTGACATGAAGGAAGTCGTAGCAAATAACTAAACGATCTTATGTTAAGCTTACGGTTGGGTCTGTCCATCACATCGTTCTCCTAATGATGTGATCATGTTATGAAATGACAACTCATGTATATGGTTAGGAAACCATAACCATCTTTGATCAACGAGCTAGTCTAGTAGAGGCTTATTAGGGACATAGTGTAGTTTATGTGTTCACACATGTATTTAAGTTTCTAGTCAATACCATTTTAGCATGAATAATAAACATTTATCATGAACGGGAAATATGATAATAACCAATTTATTATTGCCTCTAGAGCATATTTCCAACAGGTGGTGTGGGTGTTGGACGAGGGGTGAGAAGATTGCGAACGGATCTAGGCGTTGGAGCTCTAGAGGCTGCGAGCAATGGCGCGGGATGGAAGCTTGGGGGAAAGTAAAATTGCTACCCCTCACCTTTATAGGTTAGTGAAAGGCCAAGGGTCCCTTTCACTGCACCAGATAAATCACCATGTTCCAATCCATAGTGTCGTTATGCGTGCATGGGGTGAAACAATCCTTGATGATATCCCCCGGAATACAGAGCACGATCTCTACTTTGATGAGACATGCCAATGAGAACACCGCGCCTCGGGCCACTATTTGAGCAACAATAACTGTCTCAAGTGCCGTTGGTGGTGACACTTCGGTAAAGTTAGTTAGGCCAAAACACTATTCACACCTATGTGGCAGGCCTTCGAGGCTAAGCTATCTCATGACTTCATATGCCAAAGTGAAACCCTTAAAATATGGGGTCAGTAGGTGGCTCCCTTAAAGGGAAGCTTGATGATTTCCTTAAAGTGGACTTGGGTTCTCATGAGAGCTACTTGGAAGGAGGAACTCGCCTGTCAAGCCGAAGACATTAGTCCGAGGAAAATTGTTGTCCCTAGCTCCGAAAACATGTTCATGGGCTACTGATGGTGTCCTGGACTAAGGGGTATCAACCTAGTTGGCCCACCGTCCATGGGCCGAGCTTATGGCCAACCTATCTCACAATGAAGGACTCTGGAAGCCTTAAACTCAGACGTGACCAAGACGGACTTAGCCAAAGACTTGGCGCATACTTCAAGGACTACACCACCTATCGGCATATTTATCCTTGGTTGTCAACCAACCATGTGTATCCCTAGATACCTTTGGTGCCTTCATAAGCCCGAGGGTTTAGTCAGTAGAGACACAATTGCAATTACTAGCCTTGGGGTTTAGAACACAATATACGTTCTTGAGGTAGACCAACCTGTACTCGATACTCCATCATCAATATAATCAAGCAGGATGAAGGGTTTACCTCTTTGAGAGGGCCGAACCTGGGTAAATATCGTGCCCTTCATCTCCTATTTACCATTATTCTTAGATCCACAGCTCGGGACCCCCAACCTGAGATCTACCAATTTTAGTACCGACAACCGCATGTACCGGACGTCCGACACACTCCAGCGCCCGGACGACTGACAACCTCCGGAAATCCGGTGCCACCATGAAAGCACAAGTGCTCCCTAGGTGGTTTTGGTAATTAATGTCAACATATCTCTTGTTGGACTAACACTTTTACCTAGTATGTTTCAGATAAGTTCAACAATGAAGTGGCATGGACAAGAGGATGTGGAACCCCTTCAAAATTCTAAGGACAAAGGATTGGCTCAAGCTCCAAGCTCAAGACTCTACATTTTCTATTTTAGTGATCCAAGATCACATTGAGTCTATATGAAAAGCCAATACTATTAATAAGGGATGAGGTGTTGCTTAATGGCTTGCTTGCTCAAAGTGCTTAGTGATATGCTCCAAAGCCCTCAACCACTTTCTCACTTCCAAATATGTCTCACACCAAATATCAAACTCAGCCCCACCGATTCTTTCTATCCAGAGCCACCAAGTTTAGTTGACATAGCCACTGCCAGAAACCCTAATCAGTTCGGTCTCACCGATGGGATCTCGGTCTCACCGAGATGGGCTTGCAAACTCTCTGTTACCTACTGCAATATTTTTGGTCCCACCGAGATATGCGATCGGCCCCACCGAATTTGCTTGGCCAACTCTCTGTTTCGCTTATTACCCAAATCGGCCCCACCGAGTTTGAGTAACCGGTCAAACCGAGTTTGGATTTACCCTAACCCTAGCAAATCGGTCCCACCGAGTTGATCCAGTCGGTCCCACTGAAAACCCTAACGGTCACTAGCTTTGCTGAAATCGGTCCGACCAAGTTTATTAATCCGGTCCCACTGAGATTGGCAAGTTGTGTGTAATGGTTAGATTTTGTTTAGAGGCTATATATACCCCTCCACCACCTCTTCATTCATGGAGAGAGCCATCAGAACAAACCTACACTTCCAACCTACTTTTTCTAAGAGAGAACTACCTACACTTGTGTTGAGGCCAAGACATTCCATTCTTACCATATCAATCTTGGTCTCTAACCTTCCCCAAGTTGCTTTCCACTCAAATCTTCCTTCCACCAAATCCATATCCTGTGAGAGAGAGTTGAGTGTTGGGGAGACTATCATTTGAAGCACAAGAGCAGGGAGTTCATCATCAACACACCATTTGTTACTTCTTGGAGAGTGGTGTCTCCTAGATTAGCTAGGTGTCACTTGGGAGCCTCCGACAAGATTGTGTAGTTGAACAAAGGAATTTGTAAGGGCAAGGAGATCGCCTACTTCATGAAGATCTACCGCTAGTGAGGCAAGTCCTTCGTGGGCGACGACCATGGTGGGATAGACAAGGTTGCTTCTTCGTGGACCCTTCGTGGGTGGAGCCCTCCGTGGTCTCGCGCAACCGTTACCCTTCGTGGGTTGAAGTCTCCATCAATGTGGATGTACGATAGCACCACCTATTGGAACCATGTCTCAAAAATCTCCGTGTCTCCAAATTGCGTTTGCACACTGCAATCCCATTTCTTTACATTCTTGCAAGTTGCATGCTTTACTTTCCGCTGCTCATATACTCTTTGCATGCTTGCTTGATATGTATTGTGATTGTTAAACTTGTGCAAAAATTCCACTTCAACTTAAAGAAATTAAAAACTGTAACTTTTAGCACTTAGTGTCTAATCACCCCCCCTCTAGACACCTCTTCTCGATCCTTTCAATTGGAATCAGAGCTTTGGTCTCCATTGCTTTGGTTTAAACACCATTGGAGGAAGATGGATGAGTCTACTTTGGGGAGTCTTAGACGTAGAGTGCCTATTTTTGATGGAGAATATTTTCATGAGTGAAAAAGTAAAATGCTTGAGATTTTCAATGAATATCATTTGAACAAGTACATTACTATCCCTTGTGCACCTCATTATGATCCTTTGCATCCTACCGTTGATGAGTCTATTAAGATGATCCGCAACCTTAGAATTGTTAATCTTATCACTAGAGGCTTGCCTAGAAACTTAATTGAATGTTTGCCTACTCTTGATTGTGCCTACACTATATGGAGATTTCTTGAAAGCGCTTTCCAAGTTATTCCTTGAAAAATCTAGATGAAATTCTCCATAAGTCTATTGCCTTGATTGAGATGAGTTCCAATGATCCCAAATTTGGTGACTGCTTATTTGAGCTTACTAATCTTACGAGTGCCAAAGGAGATGTTCGAATCATTAGCAATATCATTTCCAAAGCTATTAGAATTCATAAAGATAACCATACAAATGATCATTTATCTAATGAATTACCCTCTCTAGGAATTGATCAATCACAAGATGATGTTGAACATGGATACTATGATGAGGATGATGATGACAGTGACTATGATCTTAATGATGCAATGAGACACTTCGGTCTTATGGCAAATCTTCGTGGCTACATGGGTGGAGGAAAGGAATGGGTTCTTGGTAGTGGATGTACTGATCATATGATCGGTGATAAAGATATGTTCCGTGAGCTTGCTGAAAACGACGGCCCTCGAAAGTATGTCACCTTTGGTGATAACTCAAAGGGTAAGGTGGTTAGCCTAGGTAAGGTGGCCATCTCACATGATAGCTCCATACAAAATGTCATGCTCATTCAATCTCTTGGGTACAATTTACTTTCAGTATCTAGACTTGCTGATTTCGGTTTCAATGTCCTATTTACTGAAGTAGATTGCCAAGTGTTTCGAAGAGACAACCATAAAATGGCCTTTACCGTTATACGTAGAGGTGATCTTTACATTGTTGATTTCACTAAAAAGGCTCAACCTAGAACTTTCTTAATTGCTAAATCTTCTAAAGGTTGGTTATGGCATAGATGATTAGGTCATGTTGGTATGCGAAACCTTGACAAGGTTATTAAAGGAAATCATATCCTTGGTGTTAACGATGTCATATTTGATAAGGATGGACTTTGCAGCGCTTGTCAAGCAGGTAAATAGATTGGAGGAAGGCATCCCGTGAAGAACATCATGACCACAAGAAGACCACTCAAGCTACTTCACATGGATCTTTTTGGTCCTAACGCTTACAAAAGTCTCGGTGGAAATTCTTTTGGTCTAGTTATAGTTGATGATTTTTCAAGATTTACGTGGGTGTTCTTTCTCGATGATAAATCACAGGTCCAAAAGATCTTCAAAAACTTCTCTAGGAAGGCCCAAAATCAATTTGAAGTGAAGATCAAGAAGGTTCACAGCGACAACAGAATGGAGTTCAAGAACGCAAATGTGGACACCTTTCTTGACGAAGAAGGGATTTCACATGAGTTCTCGGCTACGTACACACCTCAACAAAATGGAGTTGTTGAGAGGAAGAACCGGACACTCATCGAAATGGCGAGAACGATGCTTGATATGTACAAGACGCCAAAGCACTTTTAGGCGGAAGCGGTTGAGACAGCTTGTCATGCAACAAATCGCTTGTATCTTCACAAGCTACTCGGCAAGACGGCATACGAGCTCCTCACCGGTAACAAACCACAAGTTGGATACTTTCGAGTATTCGGCTCAAAGTGCTACATTCTTGATAAGCATCATCGTTCTAAATTTGCTCCTAAGTCTCATGAAGGTTTCCTACTTGGTTATGGCTCAAACTCTCACACATACCGTGTCTACAATAATTTCACCCGAAAGGTTGAAGAGATGGTAGATGTGAAGTTTGATGAATCTAACGGCTCGCAAGTAGAGCAATTGCCAATTGATGTAGGAGACAAAGACCCTTCAGAAGCAATCCAAGACTTGTCTATTGGCAAGATTCGTCCAATGGAGGTGAAGGAGAGTACCTCGTCCGTCCAAGTGGAAGCTTCTACCTCATGGACAAGGTGAACCAAGAGTTGTTACGGAAGCATCCACAAGTGGGACAGACCAAGATGAAGAAAACGAGGAAGTGCACCAAGATGAACGCCAACAACCTCCTTCTCCACCACGACAAGAGAACGACAACATCAACAACGAAGAAGGCCAAGAAGAAGAACAAGATGAAGAAGATGTTCAACCAAGATCCAAGCAAAAGCTTTCACAAGTTCGAGCAAGAATTGCTAAAGACCATCCCATCGAGCAAATCTATAATGATATCCAAACCGGGAGAATCACTCGCTCAAAAACTCGTTTAGCTAACTTTTGTGAACACTATTTATTCATCTCTAGCATTGAACCTATGAAGGTTGAAGAAGCTTTGGAAGATCCAGATTGGATAAATGCCATGCATGAAGAGCTACACAACTTTGAGAGAAATCAAGTTTGGACATAAGTTGAGAAGCCCGACAACAACCACAACATCATCGGTACCAAATGGGTGTTTCACAACAAGCAAGATGAAGATGGACAAGTAGTTCGCAACAAGGCACGTCTCGTTGCCCAAGCTACACTCAAGTCGAAGGTATGGACTATGGTGAGACATATGCCCCCGTTGCTAGACTTGAGTCCATTCGCATCTTACTTGCCTATGCTAATCATCATGATATCACCTTGTACCAAATGGACATTAAAAGTGCTTTTCTAAATGGTGAAATAGAGGAGGAAGTTTATGTTAAGCAACCTCCCGGATTTGTCAATCCTAAGAAACCTAATCATGTTTACAAACTTCACAAAGCTCTTTATGGTCTTAAACAAGCTCCTAGAGCATGGTATAAATGCTTGACCAAGTTCCTTATTGAAAAAGGCTTTGAAATTGGAAAAATAGATTCTACTCTTTTTACTAAAAGGGTTAATGGAGAACTATTTGTGTGCCAAATTTATGTCGATGATATTATATTTGGATCAACTAACCCTCATTTTAGTGAAAAGTTTGGAAAGCTAATGTCGGAGAAGTTTGAGATGTCAATGATGAGTGAACTCAAATTCTTTCTTGGTTTGCAAATCAAGCAAACTAAGGAAGGTACCTTTGTCTCTCAAACGAAGTACACCAAGGACTTATTCAAGAAGTTCAATATGCAAGAATGCAAAGGTATGACTACACCCATGCCTACTAGTGGACATCTTGATTTAACCAAAGATGGTGAACCGGTTGATCAAAAGGTTTATCGCTCTATGATTGGTTCATTGTTATATATGTGCTTCACGTCCCGATATTATGCTAAGTGTGTGCATGTGTGCACGATATCAAGCTGCTCCTAAAGAATGTCATCTTAAGGCTGTGAAAAGGATAGTGAGATATATTAATCCATACACCAAATTTTGGCATTTGGTATCCAAAGAGGGCTCCTTTGATCTTGTTGGCTACTCCGACTCGGACTATGCCGGTGACAAGGTTGATAGAAAGTCCACTTCGGGTACTTGTCAATTTCTTGGTAGATCTCTTGTGTCTTGGTCTTCCAAGAAACAAAACTCGGTATCCTTATCCACCGCCGAAGCGGAATACATTGCCGCTGGATCATGTTGTGCTCAATTACTTTGGATGACCCAAACTCTTAAAGATTATGGGATATAGTGAAACATGTTCCATTACTTTGTGACAATGAAAGTGCTATTAAGATTGCTCACAATCCCGTGCAACATTCTCGAACTAAGCATATTGAAGTTCGTCATCATTTCATTCGAGATCATGTTGCCAAAGGGGACATTAATCTTAAGCATGTTCGCACCGAAAAGCAGTTAGCTGACATATTCACAAAACCACTTGATGAGAAAGTGTTTTGCAGGTTAAGAGGTGAATTGAACATCATTGATGCTTCAAACTTGGAGTAGGAACTCCATTTGATACATGCAAGGCGTGAGCCTATGACTAATCCTTGATATTTCTCTTATGTTGACTATCTCATGTCTTGGATATATTTGCACCTTGCATGTTATCTAACCCGTGTAGGTACTTGGATGAATCTAAATCTATGAGATTGCAACTCACTCACATCTTGAGCAATTTCTATATCACCAAGTCTCTACACAATGGTGGATGAAGACAAGGAAGCACGCAACCATTCAAACATATCCTTTGACAAATTCTATGTTGAGTTTCATGATTGTCATTTTGGATACACAAGTGCTCTTCCTTGCAAAGAACTAACCCATGTAGGTAGATGAACTCAAACTCCAAGTGGTGCTCCCAACTCTTGATGACTACATCAACCTTGAGCAACCCACACAAGTTCAACTACATGATCATGATCAACGCCACCACCCAAGGTATGTTATTCCATCTTAGAGAAGCTTTACTCCAAGTCATGAGTCAAAGCAACTCGACAAGATGTGAATACATCAAAAAGCTTAAACGAAAAATGGTAACCCCATTTTGAGCTTAAACGATGAGTATGACCTATGATCAAGTGATCTCACTTGACTCCTAAGTCAATATACTCTAACATAGGTGACTTTGTCGCCGACCAATTCTAGATGAAGTTCTCTTGTGTTCTTTTTTGTGCTCTTGCATTTGTCTCATGCATATTTGTTTCCAACTTCATCTAGACTTCTTTTTAGTTTCTTCTCTTTTATTTTCTGTTCTGCATTCCTTGCATCAAATTCATTGCAAATCTTTTAGTTAATTCCTTGCAAATCCTTGTGAGATCTTACTTGTCTAGTGAGCTGAGGTGACAAGTGTTTTCTCTGCGATGAACTCGGTCTCACCGGTCTGATGCTTTCGGTCCAACCGAATCCTCTCGGTACAACCGAACCATACAACTCGGTGTCACCGATTTCACTACAGGAAAGACATCTTGCCACTTGTTTCTGCATTCTTTTTGATCCAGCTCCACTCAATGAATCTTGTCCTCGACCAGCATCCCATTCAACTTGCTGCTTTGTTCTGTGACTCAAGGACCAAACCCATCATGACAAAAATCCAGAAGAACCCTTCTTGGAAATTGATGTCAAAGGGGGAGAGAGAGATCACATCAAAGCTTAATCATATCTATAGGGGGAGAGAATACTCAAGGGAAGAAAGAGTAATCATCAAGGACCCCAGATGCTTGGTGTTCAAGAGGAGAGAAGTCACATGTCTTCAAGAGGGGAAAGACATGTTCATATTTGCTCGTTTGCATTAGCTCTGTTTATTTCCTTTGAGCTCTGATTTTGCTCTGATTTTCTGTTCCCTATCTTCTCCCAGTATCCCATGCTAGATTCAGGGGGAGCAAGACATCTAAGGGAAGGAAATCCTTGAATTTATTGCACATCTTTACCTTTGGGGACATGTCTATATCCAATGTGGTACTTAGTACTCACTCTACATGTCATCCCAGTCTTGGTACTCTTGTGGTTTCTTTTGTTTGCTCTGGCCAGTAGGTGTATCTGTGTTATCTAACCTTGTTTACGCAGGTTCATTCCATCCTAAGCCAACTCAAGACCACAAGGTAAGTATATGCATCACAGTCATGCGTATGAGAAATTCTTGCTGATGTACATACTGTTTGCAAGAAGGACTCATGAGCATGAAGGTACCTTTCTCATATTCACATCATTTGCTCTGATGCATATAGCCAAGATACATGTAACACATTGCTTACTCTGTCATGTTTATGCATTCACATGCTCCTATATTCCATATTCACATGATTGCATACATGCAGCGGGAGCCTATGCATGTTACATGTCTTTCCAAAGCTTTACTTACTATTCTCTATATCTTTATCTAAAGCTTTGATGTATGTTGTCATCAATTACCAAAAGGGGGAGATTGAAAGCACAAGTGCTCCCTAGGTGGTTTTGGTAATTAATGTCAACATATCTCTTGTTGGACTAACACTTTTACCTAGTATGTTTCAGATAAGTTCAATAATGAAGTGGCATGGACTAGAGGATGTGGAACCACTTCAAAATGCTAAGCACAAAGGATTGGCTCAAGCTCCAAGATCAAGACTCTACATTTTCTATTTTAGTGATCCAAGATCACATTGTTCTATAGGAAAAGCCAATACTATTAAGAAGGGATGAGGTGTTGCTTAATGGCTTGCTTGCTCAAAGTGCTTAGTGATATGCTCCAAAGCCCTCAACCACTTTCTCACTTCCAAATATGTCCCACACGAAATATCAAACTCGGCCCCATCGATTCTTTCTATCCGGAGCCACCAAGTTCAGTTGACATAGCCACTACCAGAAACCCTAATAAGTTCGGTCTCACAATGGGATCTCGGTCTCACCGACATGGGCTTGCAAACTCTGTGTTACCTATTGCAATATTTTCGGTCCCACCGAGATATGCAATCGGCCCCACCGAGTTTGCTTGGCCAACTCTTTGTTTTGCTTATTACCCAAATCAGTCCCACCGAGTTTGAGTAATCGGTCAAACCGAGTTTTGGATTTACCCTAACCCTAGCACATCGGTCCCACCGAGTTGATCCAGTCAGTCCCACCGAAAACCCTAACGGTCACTAGCTTTGCTGAAATTGGTCTGACCGAGTTTATTAATTCGGTCCCACAGAGATTGGCAAGTTGTGTGCAACGGTTAGATTTTGTGTGGAGGCTATATATACCCCTCCACCACCTCTTCATTCGTGGAGAGAGCCATCAGAACAAACATACACTTCCAACCTACTTTTTCTGAGAGAGAACAACCTACACTTGTGTTGAGGCCAAGATATTCCATTCTTACCATATGAATCTTGATCTCTAGACTTCCCCAAGTTGCTTTACACTCAAATCTTCTTTGCACCAAATCCATATCCTGTGAGAGAGAGTTGAGTGTTGGGGAGACTATCATTTGAAGCACAAGAGCAAGGAGTTCATCATCAACACACCATTTGTTACTTCTTGGAGAGTCGTGTCTCCTAGATTGGCTAGGTGTCACTTGGGAGCCTCCTACAAGATTGTGGAGTTGAACCAAGGAGTTTGTAAGGGCAAGGAGATCGCGTACTTCGTGAAGATCTACCGCTAGTGAGGCAAGTCCTTCGTCGGCGATGGCCATAGTGGGATAGACAAGGTTGCTTCTTCGTGGACCCTTCGTGTGTGGAGCCCTCCGTGGACTCGTGCAACCGTTACCCTTCGTGGGTTGAAGTCTCCATCAACGTGGATGTACGATAGCACCACCTATCGGAACAACGTCTCAAAAACCTCCGTGTCTCCAGATTGCGTTTGCACACTCCAATCCCATCTCTTTACATCCTTGCAAGTTACGTGCTTTATTTTCCGCTGCTCATATACTCTTTGCATGCTTGCTTGATATGTATTGTGATTGTTAAACTTGTGCTAAAACTCCACTTCAACTTAAAGAAATTAAAAACTGCAACTTTTAGCACTTATTGTCTAATAACCCCCCTCTAGACACCTCTTCTCGATCCTTTCACACTAGCACAGTATGAAAAGGCCAGAAGGCAGACGTCCTCTGGACGACTGATACACCAGACGTCTGACATTTTCTGGAAATGCGACACCACTTCACTGTCACAGCCCCAGATCAGCCCTTGCTTGACTTTGCTTGCTCATCATATTATCATGTTTAAATTCCTAAGAAACTTGAAATGGGGATGTTGAAACCCTAGCACCAACTGAATTCAACTAGGTTCAAACTTCAAACTTTTCAATGAACCCAAAATGCCCTTCATAAATGTTCAGCATCTTTGGTCCTGGCTTAACCCTTTGCCAAAAATGGTTTCTTATTTTTGGAGGCTATTCTGGATTTTTGCACCAAGCCATAAGTATTTGCATTTGGGCAATTTAAACCCTATAAATATTTTAAAATGCCCAAATAATCTTGAAGGTATTTTTAGGCTGTTGAGAATATTTTCAAATGTGCCTCTGAATATTTTCAGGTTTTTCCTAAATGGAATAGTATTTCTACTATTTCAAAACACAGAACAGAAACAAATAAAAACAAAATCAGGAAAGGCAGAGAGGAGAGACACCTCACCTGGGCTTACCTGGCGCCCAGCCGGCCCAGCACTGTGCAGCCCACTAGCCCACAGTGGCAGTCATCTTCTCCACCACGCCAAGAGGACGCGGGCGTGTGGCCGACGCGTAAGCACGGCCGTGCCGCCACGGCACCTGCCTGCCTGCCTCTGTCGAGGCTGGCGCGACGCCGTGAAGACCCCACCTCACCGCCCTAGAACTCTCTCTCTCTTCCCCGAACGGTCTCCCCCTCCCCTGTTCTCTCCACCGAGCGCCGCCGTCGCCACCGCTCGCTGCTGCCGCAGCCACCGCCTCCCCCTTGCCTCGTCGACGTGTCCACGACCATCACCTCGTCGCCAACACCCTCTCCGCTGAGTCAAGCAACGCCGGACGCCGCCAAACGCCGCCGACGCCGTCGTCTTCAACTTTCTGCCTCGCCAGATCACCTGAGATGCCCCGTCGTCGTCCGTGCCTCCCCGAGCTCGCCGTTTGCTCCCCTGCACTCGCCATGAGCCCCTGAGCTTTTCCCCTCACCTCCCCCTCTCGCTAGCTTCCTCTAGCCGCCGCCCCATGAGCTCCCGAGGCCGCCGTCCGCCATGGCCGACCTCCTGCTCACCTCTGACCTTTCCAGGCCCAGCTGCGCCATCCACCATGCTCCTAGGCCCCCTAGATGCGGCCTAGCTACCTGGTTCCCTCTAGGGTGAGCCGTAGCCCTACGCTCGTGCACCACCGAGCTTCGGCCACCGCACTTGTCGCCGTTGCCGTCACTACGGGCCGCCCTAGCCACTGTCGCTTGCACTGCTCGATGCGGACGAGCATGAGCACCGCGTAGATGCCCTCCGCCGTGGGTTTGGTCGCCCGTGGGCGAAACCCGAGCCTCGCCGCCGCGTTTGCTCGTCGCCGGCGGCTAAACGCCGACCTAACAACTAATTAGCACTAAGCTAATGACCCACATACTCCCAGACATGTGGGCCCCGTTGCCTAATTAACCCTGGTTTAGTTTTTGTTTAGATTAAACTAACCACACAGGCCCCAGAGGTCAGTTTGACCCGGCCACGTCACACGTTGACCGACCCCACACGTCAGTGCTGACTTGCTGACGTGGCTGTTGACCTGACCCCACCTGTCGCTGACCTAGACAGCACAGTGTGACTGACCAGTGGACCCCACAAGTCAGGTTTGACCTGGTCAGCCGCAGTTGACCTGCTGACGTCACAGTGACGCAATGCTGATGCAGTTACTAATTTTCTGGGTTTAAAATAATTCAGAAAATTCCAGGAAATAGTATAAACTTCAAAAATTCATAGAAATTAATCTGTAACTCCAAATGCAAAGATTTATATATGAAAAATGATCAGAAAAATCCAATCTATCCATCTGTACCATTTTCATGCATGTTAGAACAACTTATGGCTGCTATTTAGGACAAATCATATAAATGGCATTTAAACCCTCACATATGGAGTTTGAATTTGAACCTAGGGTTCAAACCAACTCCATTTAACATGTTGCTAATTGCATTAGCTCAAAACATAGCATATTGACATGTCATGATCATGCATCATATTGTGCAATGCATTGATTGTGTTCTTCTTCTCTGTTGCCGGTATTTGTCCCCTCTCGATAGACGTGCTTCCGACGATGAGTTCGATGACACCGATGAAGAGCTATAATATCTTCAGAAGTGCCAGGCAAGCAAAACCACCTTGTTCATTCCGATACAATCCCACTCTCTCGCTCCTGCTCTCTTTTACTGCATTAGGATAACAACGATTCAACTGTTACATGTTGTGGTAGTTGAACCCCTTTCCTCTGCATGACCTGTCATTGCCACAGTAAATAGATGAAACCCACTAGCATGAGTAGGAGTTGTTTGAGCCCTGGTGTGCCTACTCATTCATGCTTGTTTGTCATGCCTGCTATTGCATAGAGTTGTGTCGGGTCTGATTTGTCGGGAATGAATTGGAATGGTGATGAACATGTCCTACTGTGTGTGAGCTAAGTGTGTGAACACGATTTGGTAAAGGTAGCGGTGAGAGGCCATGTAGGAGTACATGGTGGGTTGTCTCATTGAAACCGTTCTTAGGAACTGAGTTCTATGTCTGTGATCCATGAACAACTACTACCACTCATTGGGATCCTTAATTGACCCTCTCGGCTTCTTAATCACCCTAGTACTCTGTCCAGGAGTTGCAACTAGTTTATGGTGTTTGTAGGTTATGTGTTGGCGGTCGTGCGTAGCGCTGACCCTAGGGGTGGGCTATGATGCGGTAGATACACCGTGGCACGGTGTACCGGGCGCCTGTTTGGTGTCTCGGGAACCCTGTTCACATCGTTCGGGGCCGTATGTGGAAACCTTGACCGAACTCCCTGCGGATGGAACCTGGATAGGCGAAACCTGGACTAGAGACTTGAGTGTTTAGGTAGGCCGTGGCCGACACCCTCGTTGGGCCTCCGCTTGAAGGTTGCCGAGTACATGTCGTGTAAACGACGGTAAGTGGTGGGAGCGTGTGTGAAGAAGTACACCCCTGCAGGGTTTTCATTATCTATTTGAATAGTCGGATTCCTCGGATATGGAAACTAGGACCTCTTGCATAGTTCATAGACAAGTGAAAGTGGATACTCTAAAATGCGCAAGATAAGCGTGAGTGCTATGGATGGCGTTCTCACAGGGAGATGGGAGAAGATCCATAGTGGTGTATTGATATGGTGAACATGTGGACTCATGTGCGCCACCTCAAAAGAGTTACTTGAAGTCGTAGTTCAGGATAGCCACCGAGTCAAAGCTGGCTTGCTGTAGTTAAACTCCACTACCCCTTTCTTGATACTGATGCATATGTAGCAAGTTCTGATGTAAGTCTTGCTGGGTACATTTGTACTCACGTTTGCTTAATTTATGTTTTTGCAGAGAGACTTCAGTCTCGCTAGTAGTTCCGTGTGGACTTCGACGTTTAGCTTGATACCTCAGCTACGATCTTGTGCCCTCGGCAGGATCTGGTAGATAGTCAGGCTTCTCAGCCTTTTTCATTTGTAGATGTCTGTACTCAGACATGTTAAGCTTCCGCATGTGCTTGATTTGTATGCTATGATTGTTGGGTCATGAGACCCATGTTCGTAATATCTCGCTCCTAGGAGCCTAATGAATAAATGCTTGAGTCGTAGAGTTATGTTGTGATGCCAAGCGAGTGGACCAAGCCCAGATGGGGAAAAGCGAGACCACGAGATGTATAGAGCGGTGAGCACCACAAGTACCAACTATCTACCAATCCTGCCGGGGCACAAAAGATCGTAGCTAGGTATCAGACGAAAACGTCGAAGTCCACACGCGAACTACTACGAGACGGAAGTCTCTCTGCAAAAACTAAATGAAGAAAGGATACAAGACCCAGCCCGACAGAACGACAGCAGCGACAAAAAAGCCAGAGCGAACAACCGTGCCAGTACCTTCTACGCACCTACACCGATAACTCCTAGTATGCCCCAATCTGTAGGAAGTCCTCTCCCATATATCCTCGCGTCTTACTAGTGGCACACTTCAGGATATGATAGCTCTCCAATAAACTAAACCCAAACTTCGAGTTTCCCTGGCGGGCGTCACTGGAGGCGCGTTTACTTCTTGGCGTGCACGGACTCTAGTTGCCAAACGTCAGAGGCCTCAAGCACCTGGCCCGGGACGCGGAGGGAGGATGATGGGATGGTGGCGGGGGGGTTAAATCCGCATACCGCGGGTACCGGAGAACCAGAGGGAAAAGAGGCTATATGGTGCAAACCCTGGTGACCCTTTCATTGTAGGATGTCAGGTATGGTAGAAGACCAGGGTTGGCTAGTTGGAAAAGCTCTTTAATCAAGGCGAACTATCAAGGGGTTCCCATTATAACCCAACCACGTAAGGAACGCAAAATCCGGGAACATAACACCGATATGACGGAAACTAGGGCGGCAAGAGTGGAACAAAACACTAGGCGAGAGGCCGAGCCTTCCACCCTTTACCAAGTATATAGATGTATTAGATAACAAGGCAATATAATGATATCCCAACAAGTAAATAATGTTCCAACAAGGAACGGTCTCAAATCTTCACCTGCAACTAGCAACGCTATAAGAGGGGCTGAGCAAAGTGGTAACATAGCCAATCAACGGTTTGCTAGGACATGGTGGTTAGAGGTTTGACATGGCAATTTGGGAGGCATGATGAGCAAGTGGTAGGCATCGTAGCATAGGCATAGAAAAAGAGCGAGCATCTAGCAAAGCAAAGATAGTAGTGATTTCGAGGGTATGATCATCTTGCCTGCACAGTTGTCAGAGTTGACTGGATCCTCGAAAGCAAACTCAACGGGCTCCTCGTTAGCGAACTCGTCTCCCGGCTCTACCCAAACAAGACAAACAAGCAACAAGGACACAATCAACCACGTGCAAGGATCAAACAATATGATACAAAGATGGTATGCTATGCGAGATGCGATATGGGATGCATATCCAAGATTTGACAAGGAATGAATGAACCTCACCTCAACTTGGGAATCCAAGTGTGCCACTGGAAAGATGATATGAAATCGCTTGAAAACGATATAAAGAACACCGGAATCGGAGTTACGGTTTGGAAATGGCAAGCAATTCAAATATGGCACCGGTCTGCAATATACAGCAAGTAGCCATCTAAAAGCAACAAGATGAACATGCTACAGCACCCAAACATGGCATCAAAATATATGGCAGGGATCCATTCATGATGCTTAACAAAAGACTAGCACTGAACTACGGCCAATTCATCCAATAACAGGTTTAAACAAGCATGGAAAAAATGCATTTGGTAAACAGATTTCAGACAGTGAAATTAACACTTGTCTGGAGTTTCAGATCAGATAGCACACTTTGGAGCATGGAAACTATATGCTACAGGACCTGAACATGGCAAACTAAAGCATGGCATGGAGCTACTCAAAGAGCTTAACAAAAGTCCCTTAGTGACCTTGAGCCAAAAGGGATCAGAAAATACATTTGCAAGCATGTGAACATGGCAAAAACATAATCAGTTCTCAGACTTAGTGAAAACTGGAGCATGCTGAAACAGATATGAAGTAGGCATGTTTACGAGCTCGATGCACTCACTACAGAGCAAGTCATGGCAATCTAAGCATACACCCATCAAGAATACACAAAATACAAGCTAGGCATGGCAAGAACAAAAACATAGCATGCACGGATCAACTACAACATCCTCGGCAAAATCGCTAACAAGTAGACAATCTGCCCAGATTCACAAAATGACAAAAGTAGAGCCCGATTGACTCAAGCTAGGGTGCTTCATAATTGCAAACAAAGACATGGATGGATAGAGAAATACAATATTAACAAAACATCCTAACTGATCATCCTCAAAAGAGGCACGGATCACTAGGAAACAACATGAACGTATGGCATATTGAGATAAACAGCTCAAGGACTTGGTGGAAATGCCAAGTCCCTGAAATCAGCATTAACGAATGCACCACTTTGCAAGCTTGTGCTAGTCACCACACACATAAAAAAATACATGGGTTTCACCTCTGGATAGATGGCAAAACATATAACAAAACTCATGTAGAGCTTAAGGGCATATCATGCACACATTAATCATGGCAAAAATGACAAATATCTAATTGGAGCAGCAGATCTGACAATTATCTCAAATAGCATTCTTCCAACAGCATTTCGGGCATCAGGATGAACTCAAATGAAAATGATGCAATGAATTGAAATGATGTGCTCTCTGAGAGGAACATTTTGATATGCTATATGCCCAAAACGGAGCTACAGATGCAAAGTTATGATGCGATGAACATAGCCAAAATAATTAGGGTTTCGGGCAAAAAGTCAACCCGAGACGAATCTCAGATCTAGATCCGGCCAGCGCGCTTTACGAGGATCGCCGGAAATCACGCCGGAGACGGAGGAGGCTGGCCGTAGAGGTACTTGGGCGTGGAGGAGGAGGCCGGAGAGAGGCCGGGCGGCGGCGCGGCCGGCGGAGGAGCTCGCGGGACGGGGCGGTGCGCCGGCGACGGCTTGCGGCGCCGGGCGGCGTTGTCGGTGCACCGGCCGGCGCGGCGAGGCGATGGCCGGCGCGGGCGAGGTTGCCGCGCGGGAGGAAGACGAGGCAGGCGGCGGCGTGGCGCTCGGGGTCGCTCCGGGCCGGGAGGGCCCCGCCTGGGCCCCGGCGGGCCGGCGTGGCGATGTGGGTCGCAGCGGGCAGCGGCGAACTGGGCGGTGACACGTGGCGTCGGTGGGCGGGCCGGACACGTCCATCGGCGGCAGATGGAATGGATCTAGGGTTAGGGGAGAGTGGAACCGCGAATTTCGGAGGGTGGTCTTTATATAGAGGTAGAGGGAGCTAGGAGTGTCCAAATGAGGTGCGGTTTTCGGCCACGCGATCGTGATCGAACGCTCTAGATGATGGAGAGGGTTTTGGTGGATTTTGGGCCAACTTGGAGGGGTGTTGGGCTGCAACACACACGAGGCCTTTTCGGTCCCTCGGTTAACCGTTGGAGCATCAAACAAAGTCCAAATGGTACGAAACTTGACAAGCGGTCTACGGGTAGTGAACCAAGGCCGCTTGGCAAGTCTCCGTCCAATACGGAAATGTTTAATCCCCACACACGTAAGAATGGTAGAAATGATCACCGGAGGAGAACGGAGCGCCGGAATGCAAAACAAACAACGGGGAAAATGCTCGAATGCCTGAGATGGACACGTATGCAAATGCAATGCACATGATGACATGATATGAGACGCATGATAATGATAACAACACACGGAGACAAAAACCCGAACCCGAGAAAATAAAATAACTTAAGGCCGGAAATGGCAAGAGTTGGAGTACATATTAGGTAAATCATATCCGGGGTGTTACAACACTCCACCACTACGAAAGGATCTCGTCCCAAGATCTAGGACTGAAAGAACACCGGGTACTCAGAACGGATGTGATCCTCGCGTTCCCAGGTAGCTTCACGGTCGGAATGGTGTGACCACTTGACTTTGTGGAATTTTATTGACTTGTTGCGAGTCTTGCATTCAGTCTCTTCAAGAATAGCAACGGGGTGCTCACGATAGGAGAGATCTTCTTGGAGCTCAATGTCCTCGAAGTTGATGGTGCGGTCAGGGGTCTTGAAGCACTTTCAGAGCTGAGAGACATGGAACACGTCATGCACATTTGCAAAGTTTGAAGGAAGCTCGAGTTGATAGGCGAGATCGCCTCTCTTGCTGACAATCTTGAAAGGTCCCACGTATCTAGGGGCAAGCTTCCCTTTGATACCGAAGCGACGAGTGCCTTTCATAGGAGAGACGCGGAGGTAAACATGATCTCCAATCTCGAAAGCCAAATCACGGTGCTTACTATCATAGTAGCTGTTCTGGCGGGATTGGGCTGCTTTGAGGTTATCTCGAATGACTTTGCACATTTCCTCTGCCTCTGTGATTAATTCATTACCCAAAAGCTAATGTTCACCAGTTTCCGACCAGTTGAGAGGGGTACGGCACTTCCTGCCATACAGAATTTCAAATGGGGCCTTGCCCAAACTTGCTTGAAAACTGTTGTTGTAGGAGAATTCAGCATAAGGAAGACAATCCTCCCACTTCATGTCGAAGGAGATCACACAAGCCCTAAGCATATCTTCAAGAATCCGATTGACACGCTCGACTTGACCGCTAGTTTGAGGATGGAAAGCTGTACTGAAGCGGATGTTGGTGTCCATGGCCTTCTGGAAAGATTCCCAAAACTTGGAGGTAAAAATGCTGCCACGATCTGAAGAGATCACTTGAGGAATACCATGCAGAGAGACAATTCGAGAGGTATAGAGCTCCGCCAATTGAGCTGCAGTGATTGACTCTTTGATAGGCAGAAAATGAGCCACTTTAGTGAGTTTGTCGATGACAATGAATATAGCATCATTGCCACGTTTGGACTTTGGAAACCCAGTCACGAAGTCCATCTCAATGTGGTCAAACTTCCATTCTGGAATAGCAA